>NW_026990690.1:0-64532 GCF_036250125.1 Pseudopipra pipra | reverse complement strand
TCAAAAGTAAAGAAAAAGAGCCGCGGCAGCGAGAGGCTCCCGCGGCGCTGCTGCCTCCCCGCGCACTGCCCGAGCAAATGGCAGCGGGGCCGAGTTGCGGCGCTTAAATACCCCCGCCCCGACCCGCCCCCTGCCCGTCCCCGCCCCGCGCACCTGGACGGGCCCCGCCTCGCACACCTGTGCGGGCCCCGCTCCGCCCCGGCCCCGCCCCGCCCTCGCCGTTTAAAGCCGGCAGAGCCGCGCTCGCCCCGCGTTTGTGGAAGAAGCTCGTACCGGGATGCTGCGGGAGCGATCGGCGCTCGGGGCCGGAGTCCCGGCCCGGCGGCTGCTCCCGGCGCTGCGCCGAGCTCGAGGTGCTGAGCGGGGACGGCACCGGCACCGGCGGACCGAGGTTGGCTTGGGGCTGCGATGGGATTCGGCAGCGGTACGGGGATCGGCATCGCCGGAGTCGCTGCGGGGTGGGCGCTGGGGCCGAGCTCGGCAGGGCACTTCGGGCCGGGGCTCTGCCGGGGCCCGGTTGGGGGAGAACGGCGGCGCTTTCCTCGTACAGATGCGGAACCCGGGCCGGGACCGGCCGGGGCGCGGGGACACGCCGGGCCGGCCCCGGGACCCCCCGATCCCGCCGGGCCCGCAGCGCCGCCCGCACCCCCCGCGGGATCGGAGCTCCTCCCTCTCGGGCACCCCCGAGGCCACCGCACCCCCCCTCCCCCGAAGAACATCGCACGCCTCCCCATTCCCCGCGGCCCCAGGAGGTTCCCGCCCGCAGGGACCCCCGGGAACGAGGGGTCTGGGGCCCGCTGGGGCTCCGGCCACGGGCCCGCTCCGGCCGCGGGGAGCCGGGGCCCTGCCGGGGCAGGGAAGAACGGGGGCAGCCGCTCCCTCGTTCCTCCCGTGCTCCGGGACCCCGAGCAGAGCTGCCCGTCTGTCCCCGTGTCCCTATGTCTGTCCACAGGCGGCCCCAGGAGCTGGCACTGACCGTGCCGCGGCTCGGGCACAGGCTGCTCCCAGCTCTGCTTGCGGAACTTCGGCAATTGCCCACAGCAGTTCTTTGCCCTGCCATCCAGAAGGTGCGGCTCATCTGACACCTGCCAGTGAGACCTGAAGCTCTCCTTCCTCTGCCCCGCTTCCTCGGCAACTCGTACCCTCCCGGGGCAAACCCTCAGCTTTTTAAAAATCCCCCATCTTTATTTGCAGACGGGGAAGGTCCTGCCTGGGAGGGAAACGGCTACAGCAGAGGAAACCAAGAAACGCTCCAACCGGACGCTGCCGTGCGAGTCAAAGGAGGGAAGAACCGCAGGCAAATACAGTCAGGAAAGCCGCTTTTATTAAATCTCTTCAGCATTAAATCCCCCCTTCCCAGCCACGGGCTGGAGGGAGCGCGGCCGGCTGGGCTGTGCCCGGCTGGGGACGGGCACCAATTCATCACTGCCCTGCTCAGGGAGGTTTTCTGGCCCCGTCCGGGATTCACCCAACGGCTGCCAAGGTGCTCGTGTGACCTCCGAGCTCATTTCCAAGGATAAAGGAGCCAACCGAGTCCGGAGGGTTCCCTCGCTCCGAGGCAAAGGCGTCGGTCGAGTGTCGCCGCCTGGTCCCGCCTGCGGGGGGGCGTCTCCTCCAGGTGAGCCTTCGGATCCCAAAATGCCGGGGGGGGCTCAGGTTGGGGCCGCTTTTCGGGCCCGGAGTTGGACGGAGCCCTCGGCGGCTCCTGCTTCCCGCCAGGAACGTTCTCGGGGCTCCCTGGGCAGTCCCAGCTGGGCAGGGAACGCGGGCCGGGAGGAGGCCGGAGCGACAGAGAGTGACCCAGCCCTGCTTGGGCTTCCTATTGCCAGGGGATGGAGGAGCTGTGCCCTACACTGCCCTGCGGGGGTCCCGGCGCTCCGGAGCGGCCGGAGCTCAGGCAATCCCGCCCGCAGCCGCAGCACAGCTCCTGGCAGCAGGGATGGAGCAGCCCCGGGCCAGCGCTTGCATCGGGCACAAGATGGATTTGTCTCCCGAGCAGGGCTCGTCCGCCAAACGCACATCCGAGGGGGGGGGGAAACCAGCCACGGGCACCGGGGTGGGCACGGGTAAAGGGCTGCCCGCTGCTCCTCAGCCGGGCGCTGCTCTGAACGGGCCCCCTGAGATGCCTCACCCTGGACACGCCCCAGCGACAGCCCCAAAGGACCCAAAGAATCCAGCCGGCACCCGGCAGTGTCGGCACGGCGGGGCTGCAGAGCAGCGCTGCAGCCATTCCCAGGGCCCACCTCCCAGAGCTGCCCCGCGCCCCCCACGTGTGTCCCGCCCGTCCCAAATCCCTGCCCTTCCAGCCGGAGGCCAGCAGCCAGCAGCAGCCTTAAAGCCAGGGCTATGTGCCCTCAGCGGCACTAAATCCCGAGCCAGAGCCCTCGGAGATGCCTGAAAAGAAAAGGGGGTGCTCGGAGAAAGTTGGGCTTGGATGCAATTCGCAGTTTTTCGGGGACCCAACCGCACCTGCAGAACCCGTGGACAGCTGGAACAGGTGGGTCAGAGCCGAGGTGCCCTGAAGGCAGGGCTGTGCATCCCTTTCCTCGGGGAAAAGAACTCCCCGGGGCCGCTCCCGAGGCTCCCAAGGGACAGCGGCTTCCCGGCCGGACAGACGTCCTCGCCCGTGCTCAGGGGCTGCCTCGCCCCGGGCCGGGAGCGCGTCCGGCCCCCGCCTTCTCCTGGGCCAACACATCCCCTGGAGCCCGGCCCGGGGCGGAAAACCGGCCCAATTCCAGGGAACTCGCTCAAGTCCCCCCAGGGACACCGGCGGGGCTGGGGGAGGAGGGTTATAAACAGCAAAGTCTGTGGAATATCAACCTGTCCTTGTCCCGATCCCGCTCAGCAAACCTGGAACCGCGGCTGCTTCCTGGCAAACCTGGCCTTAAAGCAGCAGCTCTGCGGGGGAACATCCGGGCTCCAGGAGGCACTGGGAGGCTGTTCCAGCAGGAATTCCCCATGGAATTGCGGGCTGTAGGTAGAATTCATCCAAACCTGCAAAGCTGAGACCGGAACCCAAACCTGGGCCCCACAAAGAGAACAATCTTTGTGCTGCCGTGTCGGCCAAAGCCGCTGCCCAACAGTCCCCTCGTTTGACTTTCTAGGGGAATTGTGCACAAGCCAGTCCCCCATTCCCTATCCAGGCTGGGAGTGCTTGTGCCCTTGGCACAGTTGGCTCTGGCTGGGCAGGAACTGAGAGCAGGACATGGGGCAGAGTGGATCAGCTGCCCAGGGAACGTCCAGGAGATGAAGCTACGGGATCCTCATTCCAATCAAGGGAACACATTCTGTCTCTGGCAGGAGCCGGGAGCCAAAGCAGATCCCGCCTGGCCAGGCTGGGGGGCAGCAGTTGGATCCACTCTGGGGGAAAGCCCCTGTGCCTGCCAGGAGCTCTGACTCTGTTTGTCCTGTCAGCTCTGACCAGTGTCAGGGCCACTGGGAGGGATTCAGAATCCCAAGAAATCCCAAATCCTACTGAGGGACTCAATCAAAGGAAGAAAGTAATTTTTGTCATAAAAAGCTTAAAAAAACTGTTAAAAATTCTAGGACAGCAATCCTGGGATTCTCAGGAAACTTACTAGTGCTCTTGGTTCCATTTCAATGTATCTTTAGTCCGTCAATGAGAAGCTTGGAGAACTTCCCCTGGGATTTAGAGGCTGAGCAGGGTTTGCTTTGGATTGCCTTGCACCTCTGGCTCCAGCTGCTGCAAACACAACTGGGGCCAATGTGGTTAAACACACTTTCCCACACAAACAGTTGCTGTATCCCCTAGAAATTAGCCTAAGTCTGCAGATAAAACCTTCATCTCGGTCCCTCCTCAGTTATCCCAGGTTTTCCCAGCTGGGAGCTACAAGGAGGCTGTAAATTGAAAGGCAGAAAGAGAAGATCTGTCAGCAAAAGGCACAAAGAAGGGGACAGGTTTCAAAAAACATTTCTGCAATCTAATGAATAACTGTTTCCAGTTTCCCAGGGAGAAGAACAGGAACTCACAGCCACCAAGGCCTGACAGTTCCCTGCAGCCAGAGCTCAGCACACAGCCAGAGAGGCAATTCCAGCATCTAAAAGAAAAAAAAAGAAGAAAAAAGTGATTTATTTTGGTTTAAAGTTATTTTAAGTTGTTCCAAGCAAAGCAAGCCTTGCTCTGGTTTCAGTTGGGTGAACAGTGAGCGCTGGGCACAGGGCACGTCATTAATGCCCAGGGGATGGGGCTTTGTGGGGGAGGGAAGAGCAGCTGATGGAGTTGCCCAGTCCAATTCCTGCCCCAGGCCTGACTGGCCCAGGACAAACCCTCTGGCAGGCAGTGGTTTTGTTCCCTCTCATGGTCAGTGCCCAGTGTGTCCCTGTGGGCAGTGCCAGGCTGGGGACAGGCACACGCAGCTGGCAGCACTCTCTGCCCCAAACAGCCTCGGGGGGCAGCGCAGCCCCGGGGATCGAGGGGGGCTGGAGGCGGCCCAGGAAAGGCCCCCCCGCTCCCCCCGGGGCAGCTCCACAGCCCCCCTGCCCTCTCTGCCACGGGGGCCCTGCTGCTCCCCCGGCTGGCACAGAGCCCCCTGCCCATGGCTGGCAAACCAGGGCCAGGGCTCGGCCTCGCTGGTGCCGTGGCACAAAGGAGCAACTCAGGGCTCAGCCCAACATTTCCCTGCTTGGCCACTGCAGAGACCCTCAGTTCACCTCAACAGATTCCTTCTCTTCCCAGCAGGTTACCTGAACTTTAACACCCACAACTGTCTGTCACCACTCATCACATCAGGTTACCTCAGTGTGTTCCTTCCCCGCCCTGCAGGGAATGAAGCTCCTTTTTAACCCCCAAACTTTCCCCTTCCAGCCCACTCCTGATCACCTCTTTTTGAACACAGAAGAGTCATTCTCCCTGAGTTTACCTACTTTTTAAATCCCAGAGTCTTCCCTACCTGCACACTCCTGATTACCTCTTTAGGACCTCCAAATATTCATTCTCTGCCCTGCAGATTTGCTCAAGTGGGACCCCCAAAATTTCCCTACCTCTCCACAGCTGATCACCTCATGTGTACCTAAATATGTTCATGCTCTACCCTACAGACCACCTCAAGTTTACTCTCAAAACTTCCCCCACCTCCTCACCACTGACTACCTCCTTTTGACCTCCAAATATTCATTCTCCACGCTGGAGAGTTTCTCAAGGTTTCCCTGTCCACTGATGACTGCCTTAGTTTATCCCAAAATGTTCATTCTCTCTGCCAGACACTGCCACACATTTTACCCCCAGAACCTTCCCTGGGCCCACTGTGGTGTCCACTCCTGATTGCCTCCTCTGCACCTCTCAGGATTCATTCTGGACCCTGGAGATTACCTCAGAGATTTCTGCCCTGAATCTCCCCACCTGGCCACCACTGATTCCCTCAGGTGACCTCCTGATGTCCTTTCTCTCCCCTGGAGATAACCTCCTTAAAACCCCCCCAAGTTTTAACTCAAAATATTCCTTCTGTCCCCTGGACATTACCTCAAGTTTTACCCCTGTAATTTTCCCCAGATGTCCACAACTGATTACCCCAGTTTACCTCAGGATGTACATTCTCTGCTCCACGTGACCTCAACGTTTACAAACACAAATTTTCCCTCCCTGCCAAACACTGACTGCCTCACTTTACCCCAAGGTATTCATTCTCTCTGCTACAGATTTTACTCCCAAAATTCTCCTTACCTACCCACATGTAATCAGCTCCTCTGTACAAATACATGTTCATTCTCTACCCTGTGGGCTACCCCAAGTTTACCCTAAAACACTCCCCAGCTGTCCACCACTGAGTACCTCATTTATCCTTCAAAATATTCACTCTCTGCCCTGGACGTTCCCTCAAGTTTTACCCCCAAAGGGTTCCCCTGCTCCCCACCCCTGACTGCCTCAGTGTCCAGCAGGAGGTACATCCTCTCTGCTACAGGTCACCTCACACTGCACCCACTGCATTTTCCCGACCCCTCCACATCTCACCAACTCACTTCTACACCAAGATGTTCATTCTCCACCCAGCAGATCCCCTCCAGTTTACTCTCAACACTTTCCCCACCTCTCCACCACCCAGGAACTCATTTTCACCTCAGAAGATTCACTCTCTGCCCTGCAGATTCCCACAAGTTTTACCCCCCACATTTTCCCTGGAGATCTGCAAGGTTTACCCCAGTTTACCCCAGGAGGTGCATTCTCTCTTCTCCACATGACCTCTGATTTTACAAACACAAATTTTCCCTCCCTGCCCACCACTGACTGCCTCACTGGACCTCTAAAGGCTCATTTTCTCCCCTAGGTGACATCCACATTTACCCTCACAGTTTTCCCTGCCTGCAAACTACTTATTACCTCATTTTTACCTCCAAAGATTTGTCCTCTGCCACACAGATGACCTCAAAGTTTCCCCCAAAACCTCCTCACCTGTCCACTACTGATTACCCCAGTTTACCCCAGGAGGTGCATTCTCTCTGCTGCACATTACCTCAGGGTTGACAGACAAAGATTTCCCTCCCTGTCCACTACTGACTGCCTCCCCTTAACCCAAAAGATTCATTCTCTCTGTGACAGATTGCCCCACATTTTACTCCCAACATCTGCCTTACCTGTCCACGTCTGACCAGCTCCTTTGTACCTACAGAGGGTCATTCTGCACCCCACACACACCTCAGGCTTATCTCAAACCTCTCCCCACCTCTCTGCCACCCAGTGCCTCATCTTTACCTCAACAGGTTCCTTCTCTTCCCAGCAGATTACCTGAACTTTAACACCCACAATTGTCTGTGTCTCTCACCACTCATCACCTCAGGTTACCTCAGTGTGTTCATTCCCTACCCTGGAGAGAATGAACCTCCTTTTTAACCCCCAAACTTTCCCCTTCCAGCCCACTCCTGATTACCTCTTTTTGAACACAAGAGTCATTCTCTCCCCAGAGTCTTCCCTACTGCACACTCCTGATTGCCTCTTTTGGACCTCCAAATATTCATTCTCTGCCCTGCAGATTTGCTCAAGTTTCACCCTCAGAAATTCCTCTGCCTGTCCCCCTACTGACTGTCTCACTTTGTGGGGGTCAAATCTGTGGCAATGTGCAGCAGAGAGAAGGAATATTTTGGAACAATTTTCCCTACAAGTCCACCACTGAGTACCTCATGTTCATCTCTCAATATTCATTCTCTACCATGCAGATTACCTCAGATATTTCCCTCCCAATTTTCCCTATGAGTCCACAACTGATTACCCCACTTTACCTCAGGATGTACATTCTCTGCTCCACGTGACCTCAACCTTTACAAACAGAATTTTTCCCTACCTGCCAAACACTGACTGCCTCACTTCACACCAAGGTATTCATTCTCTCTGCTACAGATTGCCCAGATTTTACTCCCAAAATTCTCCTTACCTACCCACATGTAATCAGCTCCTCTGTACAAATACATGTTCATTCTCTACCCTGTGGGCTACCCCAAGTTTACCCTAAAACACTCCCCAACTCTCCACCACTGAGTACCTCATTTATCCTTCAAAATATTCACTCTCTGCCCTGGACGTTCCCTCAAGTTTTAACCCCAAAGGTTTCCCCCCATCCTGCCCACCCCTGACTGCCTCAGTGTCCAGCAGGAGGTACATCCTCTCTGCTACAGGTGACCTGAAATTTTACAAACACAAATTTTCCCGACCTGCCCACCACTCACTGCCTCACTTTATCTCTAAATGGTCCTTCTGTCCTCTACAGATGAGATCAAGTCTTACCCCCAACATTTCCCTTCCTCTACATCACCAATTATCTCTTCCTGATGCCCCAAATTTCCATTCCATCCCTACACATTCCCTGAGTGTTTCCCTCCCAAGCATCCTTCCCTTGTTCCCTGTTTAAGAACTCACACTCCAGCCCCAGGCTCTCCACTCCCCCCTCAGTGGGACCCCTCCAAAATGCCACCTCCCTCCCCTCTGCAGCACCTCACCTTTTCCTACACAAACAGTTGCTGGGTCCCCTCGAAATTACATTTCTGCAATCTAATGAATAACTCTTTCCAGTTTCCCAGGGAGAAGAACAGGAACTCACAGCCACCAAGGCCTGACAGTCCCCTGCAGCCAGAGCTCAGCACACACCCAGAGAGGCAATTCCAGCATCTAAAAGAAAAAAAAGAAGAAAAAAGTGATTTATTTTGGTTTAAAGTTATTTTAAGTTGTTCCAAGCAAAGCAAGCCTTGCTCTGGTTTCAGTTGGGTGAACAGGGAGCGCTGGGCACAGGGCACGTCATTAATGCCCAGGGGATGGGGCTTTGTGGGGGAGGGAAGAGCAGCTGATGGAGTTGCCCAGTCCAATTCCTGCCCCAGGCCTGATGGCCCAGGACAAACCCTCTGGCAGGCAGTGGGTTTGTTCCCTCTCATGGTCAGTGCCCAGTGTGTCCCTGTGGGCAGTGCCAGGCTGGGGACAGGCACACGCAGCTGGCAGCACTCTCTGCCCCAAAGACACTTCTGGCCTCCTTGGAAACTGCCTCTGACACTTGGATTTCTCCAGGAGAAATTAAGGAATTTTTCATGGCAGTTTGGAGATTAAATTATTCCAAAGGAAGGGAAGAACAAATATTCCTGTCAGGGCCCTTAGGATCTACTGGGTTGAATTGGGAAGGGCCCCTTATCTGCAGTGCAAATACAGGACAACCTCAAACACAAAGCCCAGACTGTCAAGTGGGGTGTGAAAGCACCACTGGGACAATCCTCCACTCTCCTGATTCTTTTCAGGGACTGTTCCAACCCAGCTCTGAAGCTGCCAAGCCCAAACTGTCCCCAGCGCTCTGGAACAACAGGATCTTCCCAGGGATGATGCATTGGAAGCACAGCCCTCATTCTCACCCTCCACACGCTCCCAGGCTCACCCCAAATTCAGGACAAGGGGCCAAAGGCCCCTCGGGCCGGGGCTCTCTCTGTCTCTGCGGGCTCAGGGACTGCAGCCACCAGGGCCCTCCAGCACAGACAGCCTGGACCCAGAGCAGATCCCTGGGCATTAGCAGCGTCCTGGGCACACCTGGAGACAGAAACCATCAGCCTCTGGGACAGCACTTCATTGCCAGCACACACAGCCTGCCACATTTAGGGGGGCAGCTCTGGCACCACAAAGCCCAGTCTGACCCAGTTCTCCTGGGCACCAACACGGACTCCACAAACCCACCAGAATGAGAATGTTCTGCTGCTTTGACAAACTTCAGCCCAGCTTTGCAAACCTCAGTCCCTGCAGCTCCTGCTCTCCAGAGCCCCGTTCAGGGCTGGCTCCAGTTCCCTGGAGAACCTGCCCCAGCCCCACTCTGGGCCAGCCTGAGCAGAAGCCACTGGGCTGCACAAGGAAGAACCCTCCCCTGGCTGCTGCAGCTGGAGGGAGATCCAGCTCCCAATGGAACCCTGGGAACAGCCTCCCAGAGGGTCTCTCCCCAGCCCTTGGCAGTGGCTCAGGATGGCAGCAGCTCCAGTGCCAGCTGGGTCCCTGCACGAGTCCTTGTCCCAGCCCTGCCACACGGACACACATGGGAGACACCCACGGGCACACAGGCCTTGCTTGCACAATTCCTCACCCACAGCTGAGGGAAAGCCACACAACAGTAAGAAATACCCTGTGCTGAGAGCACTCATCACTCCAGTCCATCAGGAGTTGGAAGGCCTGAGTCAGTGGGGGAAAAAACCCTAAACAAACCAAACCACCCCAAATTTCCAAATAAAAACACCCTGCTTCCTTAACAGGAGCACACCAAACTCATTGAAGGCAGAGAGGAAATTACAAACAAACAAACAAAGACCTAAAAAGATGCACTGACACACTGTCTGGTTGATCATCCCAAAGGAAATTCCCCACAGATCAGAAGCAAGTACCAATACTTTGTCCTCCATTGAAAATTAACAACTTGAGGGGCTGGACATGTCCGGGGAGGGTTCAGGGTCTTGTGGGTCCTTTATGGCTGATCCCGACCGGCCCAGGCCAAACCCAACCACCCCCATGGCTGCTCCATCCCAGACCTGGGGGCAACATTCAGACAGTTTGGAAATACTGCCCTTCCCTGCTACTCCCTCCTTCCTCACACATCCAGTGCCCAGGGAACAAATGCCAACAGCAGGAGGAGAGAAACGTGTCCCTCTGACTTACCCCACCCCACGGGCAGCACCAGGAGCCCCCAGCCCGGCCGGCGGGGCTGCAGCCTCTTGCCTTTGGCTGCTCCCAGCCCAGGGCACTTGGCAGAGCTGGGCTGGAGCAGGGCTTTGGCCTGGCCTGGAAGAGAGGAGAACAAGGCAATTAAGGGCACTGGGCAAGTCAAAGGCTCCTGCCCTTCACCCTTCTCTTCAATTGCTCACTAGAGAGTTTGAGCCATGAAAAATCCAGGGGGACACCAAATAAAATAGGACCTTTTCCAGCATTTTCATTCCTATCTCTTTCAGGCACTAAAAGGAGGCTCATCTTTCTTACTGCATTCCTTGCCCCATTTGAACAGAACCCTTTTCATTCCAAACTCCCCTTGTGAGTCAGTCAATCCTCGGCCACTGGACTTTGGGCAAAGGAAGAGACACCTGGGATGCTGGAGCCCAGGAAATGAGGGAGAGAAACCTGACAGGGAAAGCTTTCAGGGCACTCCAGAACTCAGCAACATGTTCATGCCTTGCCAGGCCACCCCCATTCTGTGCCACCCACCTGAGCTGGGCAGGTGAGGCCAAGGCTCCCCTTCCTCCTGCCAGTCACTGTCCCAGCACACGGATCCCAGTGCTGGGCAGCACTTGGAAAACTTGGGAAAGGCAAAAGGGAAATGGCACTGCCTGTCAGAAAAGGAGTGTCTGTGAACATCCCTTCTGCACCAATGTAATCCCATCCCTCTGCTCCAATAAACCCAGGGCAGGCAGGTCTCTCCAGCCCAGGGAGAACAGGAAGGAGAACTGCAGGAACACAGGCAGGCACGGGCAGCTCTGGGCACTGATTCCCTGCAGACCTCTCTGCACTTGGGGCTCTGGGCACTTCAGTTCTAAGGAATGGGGGGGCAGCAGCCCAGGAATGCCCCTCAAAAACAGGGGCCTGGGCAGCTGGAGATTAGAGGAGGGGAGTTGTGAGGGGAGACACAGAGAGAGAACAGGAACAGGGGTTGTTTGGGAACAGGCTGTGTGTCCAGCAGGGAGGGGAACTGGAAAGACGGGAGGCTGGAGGAAGGCAGGGGTGAGCACTGGCCTGCCTTGGATGGATCCTTTTTCCCTTGGCTCAGGGGCCTCAGCTCCACCCTCGCTGAGAGCAGCAGGGAACTGCTGCTGGGGAAGAGTTCATTCAGGCACAAGCCAGTGATGCAGCCACGGGGGCAGGGGAAGAGGGGTGAGGAACTGACACCAAAATGACACAGTCACCACGGAAAGGGACTTTATTGAGCTGCAACACAACCACAGTCACAGCAGGCCCGGGCAGGAGGTGCCCCCAGGACCACCAGCACAGCAGCTGGGCTTGCAGGAACACCATCTTCTCAAGGGATGGAGCCAGGGGCTGACAGTTGGGATCGATCCTGGGGGGCTGGAGAGCACTCAGGCATCAGGGCCAAGTCCTGCCCCCTCACTGCAGACAGTTCAGCCCCAGTAGCAGGGGGATTTTCTGCCTCTCCCTCCACTATTATTTGGGACCCAAAAGCTCAATGCTGTGGAATTCTAGCTCCATAAATGTTTTACACATCTGAGTTTCACGAGAACTGGGGCACTTGTCATTATTCCTGACTCTTCCAGAGCTGCACTTCCAGGATCCTTTGGGCACGAGGAACCTTCCAGACTGCTCCAAACCTTCACAGCCCACTTGCTCTTCTTGACACAGGTGGACCAGGTCACTGTCCCTTCAGAAAGAGAAGGCAATGATCCTTTCTGAAACCAGAACCTCCCCCCCTTTGCTTTCCCATTCCAGGTTTGGTTCCCTACACAACTGAGGCCCTTCCAGGCCTTGCCAAGTGGCAGCCAAGAAATCCAACCCAAGAACCTGCCAGGGAGCAACATCTGTGCCACAGCAACATCATTCCAGGCCTCTCCCTGACAACCCTCTGCTTCTCCCAACAGCTCCAGGGGCAACACAACTTAACCTGAAGGCAGAAAGGCTCCTTTTGGGAGCACCACGAGCCATCTAGACTGTAGCACTGGAATTCCATCTCCTGGAAAAGCTAGGAGAAGCAGGGAAGAAAACCAGGCCCTTACAGGTGAATTGGGGGCACCTCTTCATCCAACAGCAGCTCCAAGAAAGGTACTGAGTCAACACCTCACCAAAGACACAGGAAAACAAGGAGCCACACTCCTTCTGTTGTGTTAAGGACTGAAGAAGGTGGACCTGTGTCTGACCAGGAGATCTGCAAACCAAATGCTGGGGACTGGAACACACACCTGGCACTCCTGCAGCTCTCACCATTACACTCAAGAGAAAACAGCCAATTGGACCCTCACTGCTCAGTTCTTAATCCCAATCCCACACTTCTTTGGCACTTGGAGCACCACTTTTATCACCCAATCACAGCCCCTTAGAGAGCTCCCTGTCTAGCAGGGACAGGGACCCCTGGGATACTCTCAGCAATGCCTGAATCCATGGCAGGGACCTTGCTTTGAGCTCCCCAGGGCCGGGCACCCCGAGGATCTCCCCGAATAATCCTTTCGGTGCGCGCTGGAGTCCTCGGGGTGCCCCAACCCGGGGGGCACCAACAGCACTGTCCCTCCAGGGGGCCAATTTGGTCCTAAACTGCAGGGGGATCTTGCCTGTGTCCCAGACTGGTCCGGGGATCTGAGGCCCTTCCCGAGAAAATCTCGGTGCCGGCGTGAAGGGCCAGAGATCCCTTGGAGCCACGGGAGAGCAGGCACAGAGTCCCTCCTGGGGGCCAATTCTGCTGCCTGAAATCAGCTCTTCAAAGAAGCCTCTAAGACTCAGCTGGTGACTTTTAGAAGCCAGGCATTCTTTTATTACTATGCTCTTGAATCATTCCAGCCCACCGGGGGTCCTGGCAATCAGCTCCCAAAGGGCACACAGAGGTGTCTCCACTGCAGCTGATAGGAGGGGTCAGCATTACAGGAGGATTCATTTTCCTTCCCTGCATTCCTGTTCCACATTCACGACATTTTCCAACACTTACTACAATACACACTTACTTTTATAAGGTTTCCGAGGGCCTTCCCAGGTCTTCTCTGTCTGGAGCCCTCCAAGTTCTCCGTGCCTGCCTTAGGAACCTCAACACAACTCACCTGCTTACACAGCAACTTGGTGCTACTGGGCTGATGCCTCAGTTCTCTTCTTCCTTCTTTCTTCACCTCCCTTGGTTGGTCCCTTTAAATCCCTTGGCTCAGCTCTGTGCAGTTTCCAGGCTCCATCCCACTGCAAAAAGGATTAGCTCTTGTTACATCTCAACACTCAGATATCATTCCCCCTTTTTTCTTGAGACTTGGCCGTCAGGCCACCATCTCCTTATTTAAAGCATAGTTAGACTCCTCAGTGACAACAACTGACAGCCCTGAATCCTAACACAGGCTGAGACACAAACACAGATGGGAACTCTGAAGGATCCACTTTGTGCTGCTCACCAATCAAAAGGAGCTTTCTCAACTCAAGGAGAACATACCCCAGGTCCTCTTTCTGAAACTTTACCTGCAATAAATGTGATCCACCAGACCTGGAAAGGCCCTTCCCACTTCCCCTGCAGGGCTGGCAGTGCCACCACTCGACACGGCCCCAGTGGCTGGGCAGGAACGGAGGGGCTGGGGCGTCCAATCCATCGGCCCAGGCGGCACCAGGAGTTCCTGCAGTTCCTGAGGGGAGAGCCTCAAGCCATCAGACAATTATGAACATCATTTTTTCCTTTAATAGGTATATCTCCTGGAATGTGGGGAGTTTGACAAGGCCTACTGGGGCAACAAGGACACACTCAAGGCTGTCTATTAAAACAATCTACCAGCACTCAAAAGCTGTCACTGTCCTTCTTTCAGGGGGAACTCAGCAACCTCTGTTTGCCAAGAGCCTCCAGGAGGATTTCCAGCTTTTGGAGCTCTCTTTTAACCATTTTTCCCATCACTGTAGCTGGGACTATCACCTGCCCTGCAGGGGAACAGCCCACAAAGTTCACTTGCAGGGATGCCATGAACTGAAAGTCCATTGTCAGGGGGGTCACTGCACACCTTGGCCTTTGTTTGCCCTCCCCACCAAAGATGCTTCCAACAGTTCTGACACATCTGGCAGACCCAGAGTTCTCCTCAGGGAATGCTTCAGCTGCTTAAGGGCTAACCTTCCACCATATAGCCAATGCAGGATATCCTTACAGGGTGTTTGAAAAGTTGCCCTAACAGTCTTACCACACATGCAGAGGGAGCAATCCAGAGTCCAGCCCATCCCACCATTCCCAGGAAGGCAGTTCATGGGCTGTCTGGGGCTCAGGGAGGAGTCTTCTTTTCTTCCTGCCCGCTTTCCAGATTTTCTCCTGCAAAAGCAAAGGTTTCTTGGCTTTCCTTGCTCAAGGAGATGCAGCAAAGGCCATCTTTGCAATCTAATACTGGAAACTACTCCAGGTTATCATTCAAGGTGGTTCTCTCAGGTCCTGCACTAATCAATCCCCTTGGCCATTGGTTTCTTGGCAGGTTCTTGCATTCACCTTCTACAAGCAAACCAGGAGGAGCAAATTTAGCTGTTCCTGCAACCAATCCAAGCTGCCATTCTGATTTTAAAGGATACTGGCTTGGCCTTACCAGGAGAGATCCCAAATTAGAGGTAATACCTACAGGTTCTGCCCTCTTCCACTCTCCTGGAACTCCCCTGGTCCACACCACAGGAACAACTGCAGCTGCCACTTCAGTGGGGACCTTGCTGCTGACAGGAGTTATTCCCTGCACAACAAGAGCTGCTGCTTGGACACATTTAGTTTCAGCAATTATAGTTTCAGTAGCCCCAGTTTTCAATTGCATTTCTGCCTCAACTTTTCCAATCAACCACCTCCTAGCACAGGTTTGGGTGAGTTTGGCAAATCGAGAAACTGAGGAATTACCCAATGTTTTTCTAGTTTACCCCTGTCACACCAATCACCTTAACACTGCCAGTCCTTCATTCTCCTTCCATTGTGTTAAGGACTGAGGAAGTTGGACCTGTGTCTGACCAGGAGATCTGCAAACCAAATGATGGGGACTGGAACACCCACCTGGCACTCCTGCAGCTCTCACCATTACATTCAAGAGAAAACAGCCAATTGGACATCACTGCTCATTTCTTAATCCCAATCCCACACTGCTTTGGCACTTGGAGCACCACTTTTATCACCCAATTACAGCCCATTAGAGAGCTCCATGTCTAGCAAGGACAGGTACCCCTGGGATACTCTCAGCAATGCCTGAATCCATGGCAGGGACCTTGCTTTGAGCTCCCCAGGGCCGGGCACCCCGAGGATCTCCCCGAATAATCCTTTCGGTGCGCGCTGGAGTCCTCGGGGTGCCCCAACCCGGGGGGCACCAACAGCACTGTCCCTCCAGGGGGCCCAATTTGGTCCTAAACTGCAGGGGGATCTTGCCTGTGTCCCAGACTGGTCCGGGGATCTGAGGCCCTTCCCGAGAAAATCTCGGTGCCGGCGTGAAGGGCCAGAGATCCCTTGGAGCCACGGGAGAGCAGGCACAGAGTCCCTCCTGGGGGCCAATTCTGCTGCCTGAAATCAGCTCTTCAAAGAAGCCTCTAAGACTCAGCTGGTGACTTTTAGAAGCCAGGCACTCCTTGCTTACAACACCCTGCCATGATCCCAGCCCGATGGGTGTCCTGGCAATCCGCTCCCAAAGGGCACACAGAGGGGTCTCCACTGCAGCTGATGGGAGGGGTCAGCATTACAGGAGAGGTCATGTTCCTTCCCTGCATTCCTGTTCTGTGTTCAGGACATTCCCAACACCTGTTACCATATACACAAACCCTTATAGTGTCTCTGAGGGGCTCCATTGGGGGTCTCTCGTGGTCACCTGTGCCTGGAGCCCCCAAAGTTCTCAGTGACCACCTTATCAACTTCTAGACAATTTACCTGGTTTTAGAGGAACTTGGTGCTGCTTGGCTGCTGTTTCAGTTCCCTTCTTCTTTGTTTCTTCACCTCCCTTGCTTAGTCCCTTTAATCCCTTGGCTCAGTTCCATGCAGTTTCTAGGGTACATCCCACTGCAAAAACTACCAGTTCTTGGTACATCTCAAGACTCAGATACCAGGGAGCAAGGCAGAAATCAACTAATCCAGGGCACTACCTCCAATACTGGGACAAAAATACCATAACATTCCATGGCCTCCCTTGGTAAATAAACACCAAACAGCTCAGACATAAACAATAGCCTGCACACTACAACAATCTGGCACTGCTGGTTCAACCAGGCCAAGTCAGTTGAGAAATTACACAGGGTGAACTTTCTTCCCAGTTCCAGTTATGATACAAAAATCAGGGAGATCAGAGACTCCCCCATATAGTTTTACTCTGAGCAGAGAAGGAAACCAAGCCCATCCTCAGTGCTGCAATAGCTCAGGCTCCCAAAAAGGCCCAGGGGCTGCACTGGGGCTTTTGGCTACCCTGGAGCACAGGGAGGAACACGATGTCACCACCCCACGGGCACAGCTGAGAACCCAAAGAGCAGCCACACCAGCAGCTCCTGGAAGTTCTGCTGTACTGGGCCTTGGGGAGGAAGGGCACTGACCTTTCTGCCTAGGAGGAAAGAGTCTCCTTGCTGAGAACTTCTCCTGCCACGGGCATCAGCTCGGAAGATCCGCTCAGACGGGAAGTTCATCAAGTCCAACTTCTTGGAATGAGAAAGATTTCTGTTTCCTGGAATATGTCTTTCCAACTGAACTCAGAAGTACACACTAGAGGTTCAGGTGTTGCCTAAAATTTCTTACAAGAACCTGTAAGACTCAGCTCGTGAGTTTTAGAAGCCAGGCATTCTTTTATTATTATGCTCTTCAATCATTCCAGCCTGTCAGGTCCCTGGGAATCAGCTCCCAGAGGGCACACAGAGCTATCACCACTGCAGCTGATATGGCACCATTACAGAACAACTAATTTTTGTTCTCTGCATTCCTATTCCATACTGAGGACATTTTCCAACACTTATTACCATACACACCTACCCTTATAAAGTTTCCGAGGGCCTTCCCAGGTCTTCTCTGTCTGGAGCCCTCAAAGTCCTCAGTGCCTACCTTAGGAACATCAAGACAACTCACCTGCTTACACAGGACCTTGGTGCTGCTTGTCTGCTGTCTCAGCCTCCTTCTTCCTTGTTTTTTCACCTCCCTTGGGTGGTCCCTTTAAATCTCTTGGCTCAGCTCTGGGGAGTTTCGAGACTACATCCCACTGCAAAAAGGATTAGCCCTTGTTACTTCTCAACACTCAGTTAACATTCTGTCATGTTTACTCCTTTAAGTGTGATCCACAAGACCTGCAAAGGCCCTTCCCACTTCCCCTGCAGGGCTGGCAGTGCCACCACTTGACACGGCCCCAGTGGCTGGGCAGGAACGGAGGGGCTGGGGCGTCCAATCCATCGGCCCAGGCGGTACCAGGAGTTCCTGTAGTTCCTGCAGGGAAGCCATTAACTCAAAGTCCCTTCTCAGGGGGGTCACTGCACACCTTGTCCTTTGTTTCCCCGCCCCACCAAAGATGCTTCCAACAGTTCTGACACATCTGGCAGACCCAGAGCTCTCCTCAGGGAAGGCTTCAGCTGCTTAAAGGCTGCCCTTGCACCATCTAGACAAGGCAGCAAATTCTTACAGGCTGTTGGAAAAGTTGCCCTAACAGTCTTACCACACATGCAGAGGGAGCAATCCAGAGTCCAGCCCGTCCTACCATTCCCAGGAAGGCAGTTCAGGGGCTGTCTGGGGCTCAGGGAGGAGTCACGGGACTTCTTTTCTTCCTTCCCGCTTTCCCCATTTTCTCCTGCAAAAGCAAAGGTTTCTTGGCTTTCCTTGCTCAAGGAGATGCAGCAAAGGCCATCTTTGCAATCTAATACTGGAAACCACTCCAGGTTCTCATCCAAGGCGGTTCTCTCAGGTCCTGCACTAATCAATCACCTTGGCCATTGGTTTTCTTGGCAGGTTCTTGCAGTGACATCCTGCAAGCAAACCAAAATGAGCGAATTCAGCTGTTGCTGCAACCAATCCAAGCTGACATTCTGATTTTAAAGGATACTGGCTTGGCCTTACCAGGAGAGATCCCACATTACAGGTAATACCTACAGGTTCTGCCCTCTTCCACTCTCCTGCAATTCCACTGGCCCACACCACAGGAACAACTGCAGCTGCCACTTCAGTGGGGACCTTGCTGCTGACAGGAGTTATTCCCTGCACAACAAGAGCTGCTGCTTTGACACATTTAGTCACAGGAATTACAATTTCCATATTCCCATTTCTCAATTTCATTTCTGCCTCAACTTTTCCAATCAATCTCTTCCTAGCAGAGTTTTGGGCGAGTTTGGCAAAGAGACAAACTGAGGAATTCCCCAATGTTTTCCCAGTTTAACCCCTGTCACACCAATCACCTTAACAGTGCTATTCTCCAGTTCTCTCTCTGTTGTGTTTTGGACCTGTGTCTGACCAGGACATGTGCAAACCAAATGCTGGGGACTGGAACACACACCTGGCACTCCTGCAGCTCTCACAGTCACATTCAAGAGAAAACAGCCAATTGGACCCTCACTGCTCATTTCTTAATCCCAATCCCACACTTCTCTGGCACTTGGAGCACCACTTTTATCACCCAATTACAGCCCATTAGAGAGCTCCATGTCTAGCAGGGACAGGGACCCCTGGGATACTCTCAGCAATGCCTGAATCCATGGCAGGGACCTTGCTTTGAGCTCCCCAGGGCCGGGCACCCCGAGGATCTCCCCGAATAATCCTTTCGGTGCGCGCTGGAGTCCTCGGGGTGCCCCAACCCGGGGGGCACCAACAGCACTGTCCCTCCAGGGGGGCCCAATTTGGTCCAAAACTGCAGGGGGATCTTGCCTGTGTCCCAGACTGGTCCGGGGATCTGAGGCCCTTCCCGAGAAAATCTCGGTGCCGGCGTGAAGGGCCAGAGATCCCTTGGAGCCACGGGAGAGCAGGCACAGAGTCCCTCCTGGGGGCCAATTTTCCTGCCTAAAATCAGCTCTTCCAAGAAGCCTCTAAGACTCAGCTGGTGACTTTTAGAAGCCAGGCAATCTTATATTACTATGCACTCAAATCATTGCAGCCTGTCAGGTGCCCTGGCAATCCTCTCCCAAAGGGCACACAGAGGTGTCTCCACTGTAGCTGATGGGAGGCATCAGCATTATAGGAGGATTCATTTTTGTTCCCTGCATTCTTGTTCCACATTCACGACATTTTCCAACACTTATCACCATACACACCTACCCTTATAAGGTTTCTGAGGGGCTTCACTGAAAGACTTCCCAGGTCTTCTCTGTCTGGAGCCCTCCAAGTCCTCAGGGCCTGCCTTAGGAACCTCAACACAACTCACCTGCTTACACAGCAACTTGCTGCTGCTTGGTTGATGTCTCAGTTCCCTTCTTCCTTCTTTCTTCACCTCCCTTGGTTGGTCCCTTTCAATCCCTTGGCTCAGCTCTGGGCAGTTTCCAGGTTAAATCCCACTGCAAAAAGGATTAGCTCTTGTTACATCTCACACTCAGATACCGCTCCACCTTTTTTCTTCAGACTCGGCCATCAGGCCAGTGTCTCATCATTTAAAGCATAGTTTGACTCCTCAGTGACAACTGATAGCCCTGAATCCTAACACAGGCTGAGACACAACATGGATGGGAACTCTGAAGGATCCACTTTGTCCTGCTCACCCATCAAAAGCAGCTTTCCTAACTCAAGAATAACATACCCCAGGTCCTTTTTCTGCAACGTCAACTGCTATAAATGTGATCCACAAGACCTGGAAAGGCCCTTCCCACTTCCCCTGCAGGGCTGGCAGTGCCACCACTCGACACGGCCCCAGGGGCTGGGCAGGAACGGAGGGGCTGGGGCGTCCAATCCATCGGCCCAGGCGGCACCAGGAGTTCCTGCAGTTCCTGCAGGGGAGAGCCTCAAGCCAACAAAGGATTATGAACATCATTTTTTCCTTTAATAGGTATATCTCCTGGAATATGGGGAGTTGGACAAGGCCTACTGGGGCAACAAGGACACATTCAAGGCTATCTATTAAAAGGATCTACCAGCACTCAAAAGCCATCACTGTCCTTCTGTCAGGGGGAACTCAGCAAACTCTGTTTGCCAAGAGCCTCCAGGAGCATTTCCAGCTTTTGGGGCTCTCTCTTAACCATTTTTCCCATCACTGTAGCTGGGACTATCACCTGCCCTACAGGAGGAACAGCCCACAAAGTTCACTTGCAGGGATGCCATGAACTGAAAGTCCATTGTCAGGGGGGTCACTGCACACCTTGGCCTTTCTTTGCCCTCCCCACCAAAGATGCTGCCAACAGTTCTGACACATCTGGCAGACCCAGAGCTCTCCTCAGGGAATGCTGCAGCTGCTTAAAGGTTGCCCTTGCACCATCTAGCCAAGGCAGCAAATTCCTACAGGCTCTTCTTAAAAGTTGGCATAAGAGTCTTACCACACATGCAGAGGGAGCAATCCAGAGTCCAGCCCGTCCCACCATTCCCAGGAAGGCAGTTCAGGGGCTCTCTGGGGCTCAGGGAGGAGTCACAGGGTTTCTCTTCTTCCTTCCCGCTTTCCCCATTTTCTCCTGCAAAAGCAAAGGTTTCTTGGCTTTCCTTGCTCAAGGAGATGCAGCAAAGGCCATCTTTGCAATCTAATCCTGGAAACTACTCCAGGTTGTCATTTCAGGGGGTTCTCTCAGGTCCTGCACTAATCAATCCCCTTGGCCATTGGTTTTCTTGGCAGGTTCTGGCATTCACCTTCTACAGGCAAACCAGGAGGAGCAAATTCAGCTGTTCCTGCAACCAATCCAGTCTGGCATTCTGATTTTAAAGGATACTGGCTTGACCTTACCAGGAGAGATCCCACATTAGGGGTAATACCTACAGGTTCTGCCCTCTTCCACTCTCCTGCAATTCCACTGGCCCACACCACAGGAACAACTGCAGCTGCCACTTCAGTTGGGACCTTGCTGCTGACAGGAGTTATTCCCTGCACAACAAGAGCTGCTGCTTGGACACATTTAGTTTCAGCAATTACAGTTCCAATAGCCCCAGTTTTAAATTTCATTTCTGCCTCAACTTTTCCAATCAACCACCTCCTAGCAGAGGTTTATGGGAGTATGCAAATAGACAGACTGAGGAATTACCCAGTGTTTTTCCAGTTTAACCCCTGTCACACCAATCACCTTAACACTGCCAGTCCTTCATTCTCCCTCTATTTTGTTTAGGACTGAGGAAGTTGGACCTGTGTCTGACCAGGACATGTGCAAACCAAATGCTGGGGACTGGAACACACACCTGGCACTCCTGCAGCTCTCACCATTACAGTCAAGAGGAAACAGCCAATTGGACCCTCACTGCTCATTTCTTAATCCCAATCCCACACTTCTTTGGCACTTGGAGCACCACTTTTATCACCCAATTCCAGCCCATTGGAGAGCTCCATGTCTAGCAGGGACAGGGACCCCTGGGATACTCTCAGCAATGCCTGAATCCATGGCAGGGACCTTGCTTTGAGCTCCCCAGGGCCGGGCACCCCGAGGATCTCCCCGAATAATCCTTTCGGTGCGCGCTGGAGTCCTCGGGGTGCCCCAACCCGGGGGGCACCAACAGCACTGTCCCTCCAGGGGGCCCAATTTGGTCCTAAGCTGCAGGGGGATCTTGCCTGTGTCCCAGACTGGTCCGGGGATCTGAGGCCCTTCCCGAGAAAATCTCGGTGCCGGCGTGAAGGGCCAGAGATCCCTTGGAGCCACGGGAGAGCAGGCACAGAGTCCCTCCTGGGGGCCCATTCTGCTGCCGGAACTCAGCTCTTCAGAAAAGCCTCTAAGACTCAGTTGGTGAGTTTTAGAAGCCAGGCATTCCTACACTAAGATATTTTAGGAGCTTACTGACTGAAAAAGCATAAAGCTTTTATCATGGACATCTGACCTCCAACAGACAGCTCCCTTGAACTTTCAGTACAAAATTATTTTCATGGAATCACTTAATAAGAAGTGCCCAGGAACCCCAGACTGTGCTTTCCAGAAAAGAAAATAAACAGAGGGAAAGAGCTTTGCACAAGTGTAACATACTCCAGAACACACCTGACTTTAGTTCTATTCTTTGTGTTCAAATATAGCAGACAAAACCTCCAGCAGGAGAGCTGGCACATGACCCATGGTACCCTCAAAGTCCCTCTCACGAGGGCTGTAGGAAAATCACAGCTGCACG
The DNA here is from genome assembly GCF_036250125.1 of Pseudopipra pipra. Classification (NCBI taxonomy): domain Eukaryota; kingdom Metazoa; phylum Chordata; class Aves; order Passeriformes; family Pipridae; genus Pseudopipra; species Pseudopipra pipra. Next base: position 42,234 of record NW_026990690.1, on the reverse strand, counting down.
AGTCCCTTGTGCCTGCAGATGCCTGGGGATCCTCTCCATCCACCTCGTGCTCTCCCAACAGGAGAAAGGGTGACCTCAGGGACACGGTGGCACTCGACATCCTGCTGAGAGAGCAAGGAAACCTTTAGTATAAAGGTGAGTTGGAATCTAAAGCTTCCTTTGCTGGGAGCTTTGTGAAGTTTGCAAGCAAGAGGGGGAAAACTTGCATCTCCTTTGGTGCAGGTGTCAACAGAGACCAACAGAGCTCTTGACTTTTTCAGACAACTGTGCCCCTTTTGGCTCCCTGGCAGCTCCAATGGCACCAGAACCCCCTTCCTGCACACCCACGGGTGTCACACACAGGCACCCACACACCTTTGCTCCAGCCCACACGTGGCCAACATTTCCTCACCCAGGACATCCCAAGGGGAGTATTTTTTCTAGAGAGTACAGCAACCACCTTGTCCTTGCAAAAAGGAAACCAGTTCTCCTGGACATTTCTCCAACACTCAAGGTCTTTTGAAGCTGCTCTCATGGCACCAAACCTGCTCGGGGTCTCTCCCAGCTGTTGGCTCTCCGTGGAGTTAACAGGCACACACTCCATTCCATCCTCCCCCAGCCCAACCCAATTCTCACCGGCAGGACGGGCCCTGCCCTTCCCTGTCCAAGCTCCCAGCTCGGCACAGCCGTGGGGACAGAGCAGCTTCCCAAGGCAGCTCCCGCCCGGCAGGAAGCACAACTCGCCACACTCCACCAGCCGCGGGGCACGGACCTGAGCTGAGCCCCAGGGAGGGCACAACTGCACAGAGAAGGAGCAAAAAGCATTAATGCAGCAACAAGAAACTGAGATCAGTCTTTGCCTCGTAACCCTGCACGGGGAAAGGCTTTGGGATTCCGAGGCAAACCCTGAGACACCCAGAGAGCAACAGCCCCGCAGCCCTGCCACGGCTCCCCCGGGGGTTACCCGGCAGGGAAGGACCTTACCTGGCCCCCGCTGCCCAGCACAACGCGCCCCTAAACGCTCCCCAGCTGCCCCGGTCCACAACCCATTGGCCAAGGCGCTCTCCCCTCCGCAGCCCGGGCAGCAGCAGAGCCCCACCCTCAGCCCTCACACACAACCGCCCACACCCGCCCCGCCGGCCCTTTATACCGCGGGCCGGCAGCGCTGCCCAATCAGCGCTCGAGCGCCTCCGCCCAATCCCAGCCCGCCCGGCCCTGCGGCCCCGCCCCGCCCGCTCACCCGGCCCCGCCCCTCGGCGCGGCCCCGCCCCCGTCCCCTCAGCGCGGCCCCGCCCCGCCAACAACCCGCAAAAGGAAAATGGTGTTTCCTGCTGGAAAAGGATTGTCTGGGAACATAAATTTTGGACCGGGGATGCAGCTATTAAAGGAGGGGAATGGCTTAGAGAAACTGAGCAGTACTTTTGTTACACGCACTAATCCAAACCAATAAACACCAAAATGGACTTTATTGAGCTGCAACCCAAGGATGGTCTCAGGAGGCAAAGGCGAGAGGTGCACACAGGAGCACCAAAGCTGCACCTGGGGGTTGGGTTGGAGGAATTGATATTATTCGTCAAAATATCTTAAAATAACAAACTTTAAAGGTTTTAGTATTTTACAGAGACACACAATCCCTCTCTATGAAGTTTTGGGCAATTTTGGCCATTTTGGTCCCCTCCCTTTCTGGGGGAACCCACATGATCCCCTTTATTCTTGACTCATTTTCTCCACCGCAACACCACCCTCCCGGTGACACCGGAGTGCCCCAAATGACATTATCAGAGATGATGACACAGAGCCCCCCTACCCTGCACACGTGTCCCCAGGGATGGGACGTGGCCGGGACATCCTCACTGCGACGTCCCCGGGGCGCCGGTGCCGACATCATCACAGTCCATGTGCCCCGGGGGCTGTCCCGGGGGGTCCCTTGTGGCTCCGGGGGGACTTGGAGGGGGGCAGCTCCCATCTTGGGGAAAGCAAAGGCAGGTGCCTGAGGGGGACAGCTCCGTGTCCCCCCTCCAGACCCCACCTGGGGTGTTTCTGTGTTTCTGCAGCCCCCGTGGATCTGGTGCCAGATCCCAGCTCACCACTGCAGCCAAACCCCCCGTGCAGTGACTCTCCAGGAGGGACAGGGCAGCTGTGGTCCCTCTTACCTGTGGGTGGGACACAGATCCAGCCCCTCCGTGCCACTCCCTTGGAGATCTCCCCAGTGCTGGGAGCGGGGGACTCCTCTGGCACGGCCGTGGCATCGTCGTAGCCATCCAGGGTTCCAGCCATGGCATCATCGTAGCCATCCGGGGTTCCTGCTGTGGCATCGTCGTAGCCGTCTGGGGTTCCATGCCCAGGCAGGGCAGGGGGGGCTGGGACTGGCATGGGGGTACATGGCACTGACCCGGTGGCCATGGCAGGGACTGGCTGTGCCATCCCCCTCTGGCTGTGCCATCCCCCTCCGGCTGTGCCACCAGGGATGTGTTGGTGGCCCTTGGTCCCTCAGGGAAGGGCGATGCCTCTCTGCCCACTAACGAGGGGGGACGTGTCCCCTCAGCTCCCCAGCCCTGCCGTGTCCCCTGTCCCCAGCGCTCCCCGCTGGGTTCCTGCCCTGTGCCCCTACCTGGGGCTGCCCCGCTGTCACTCCCCTCCACGCTGTCCCCGGTGTAACACAGCAGCTTCTTCACTGAGCCCTCCCGCGGGGAACCTGCAGGGGGAAAACAGGGTCTTGGGGGGGCCAGAGGTGGCACCGCGGGTGACACAACCTCAGCCACAGAGCAGGGCTGTGATGGGACCCAGGGACCCCCCACACCACGAGGAGGAGCCAGTGCTGTGCCACCAGGACCCGCTGCCGCGGTGGGACTGTGGGGCAGAGCCCCCCTGTCCGGGCAGAGCTGGGGCACGGGGGCTGCACCGACCTGGGCGACTGGGCACCTCCTGGTACTCCGGCATCGCGCTGTAGTCCAGCTCCTCGTAGATGGCGTTGGGGATGGCACCCACGGCTCTGCCGGGGCCTGCAACAAGAGGCAGCGCTCTCCCAGGGCTGTGGGCACCGTGGGTGGCACCGGGGTCACCCACTGCCCACCCTCCGAGCCATTCCACACGGGGGGAGCCCCTGAACCCCCAAAGCGGCTCTGCCCCGGCACCCACCCGCCGGGACCCACCTCGGCGCCAAGCGCGGGCACGGCACATCAGCACGGCCAGGGCGCCCAGGGCCAGGCACAGCAGCGTCCCCAGGACCACGCACAGCACCACCGCCACCGGCACAGTCCCCCTGGCCACCTGCCCGCTTGGCACCGGCACAGTCCCCCTGGCCACCGCAGGGCCGCTGCTGCTGGGGACAGCTGTGGGGACACGGCCAGGCAGTGAGGGCAGGGGGATCCCAGCCGGCCCGGCGGGGGGGCTGCTGGCACGGGCAGAGCTACCTGTGCAGGTGGCCCCGTCCGGGCACGGGGTGCTGGCTGTCTCGCTGGGGTTGTCACTGTCCTCCGCACAAGCCACGTAGGTGTCCCCTCCGGGGCCGCAGGAATGCAGGTGCCAGGGTGCCGAGGGGCACTCCCAGAGCGAGCGGGCCCCCTCCTCGCAGCCCACCCAGGCCAGCCAGGCGGGGGCCGGCTGCTGGGCGGGGCCGGGTGCCAGCTGCCCCCCGTCCCCACAGCCCAGCTGCCGGCAGACGGCGGCGGCGGTGCCGGGGCTGGTGCCGGTGGCGCACACGCGGCCCCAGGTGCCGTTGTGGAGCAGCTCCAGGTACCCGCTGCAGCGCCCGCGCCCGCCCGCCAGCCGCAGGGAGAGCTGCTCTGCCAGGGGTGCAGGGGGGTCACGGCACGGCCGGGAACCCCCCGGGGGGCTCTGCTGCTCCCCGCCCCGGGGACACCCGACACTCACCTGAGCAGACGGCCCCGGCCCCGGCCCCGCGCTCGCACTCGCGCCCTTCCGAGCGTGGGCATTCCCAGAGAGACTCCTCGCTCCCGGCGCACTCAACCACGTACGGCCACGCTGTCCCCGCGCCGGGGCCGAAGCGCGCCGAGCCGGGGGCCTCCAGTGCCGCGCCACAGCCCAGCTCCCGGCACACAACGGCGGCGGCCCGCAGGTCCCAGCGCTCCTGGCACACGCTGCTCCAGGTGCCACCGGCATAGACCTCCACGCGCCCGGCGCAGCGCCCGGCACCGCCCGCCAGCCTCACCCGCCGGCTGCCTGCGGGCACCGAAGAACCGGGCTGGGGGCTGCTCGGGGCACCAGCACCCCGGCCCTTCTCGGGACACCCACCTGAGCAGACGATGACCATCTCCTCAGGGCTGCTGGTTGGTGCAGGGCCCATCTCTGAGACATCAGAGATCTCCTCTGTCACGTCCTCCGTCTCCTCGAGGCTCCTGGTCAGCTCAGGGCCCATCCCCAAGATGCTGTACATCTCCTCCGTCAGGACATCCGTCTCCTCCGTCACGACATCCACTTCCCTGGAGCTGCTGGTCAGTGCAGTGGGTGCCATACCCAAGGCTGTGTAGATCTCCTTTGGCAGGCCACAACCCAGCACAGCACACACCATGTCGACATCCCATCTCTTCCACTGCTCCACAGGCACACGGCGCCAGGCTGGGGTGGTTATGGCCTCCTCCAGCCGCCCGTCACACCGGCTCTCACCCTCCACCAGCCGCACGGAATTGATGGTGCCTTCAGCGCCTGAAAAATCACCAGCAGTGCCGTGGGGCTGTGGCACCTGGTTCAGCCCTCCCCTCAACCCAAAACAGCCCTGAGTGCTCCGCTCCCAATTCTTGGGGTGTCCCAAAAGCCCTTGGAGGCTCTTCCCACAGGTGCCACACAGACCTGAGCAGTTGACGGCGGCGGCGTTCCCCGGGGTGCAGGGGGGCTGCCCCAGCACCGCCACGGGGCACTCGCCCGGGTGCCGCTCGCTCCCGCTGCAGCCGAAGGCGTCCGGCCTCAGCGGCCCATCCCCGCTGCCGAAGGAGCCTCCCGGGGGCACGGTGACGGCGTGGCCACAGCCCAGGTGGCGGCACAGGACGTCGGCATCGGGCAGGTCCCAGTCGGTGGCGCAGACGGACCCCCACGTGCCCCTCACCGCCACCTCCACCCGCCCGGCACAGCCCGAGCTGCTGTTCCCCAGCCGGAAGCCCGTGTAGGCTGTGGCAGAAAGGGTGTTCAGGGGGGTGATGCTGGGGGGACCCCCAACACCCCCGGTGTCCCCGGTGCTTACGGGAGCAGATGATGGTGGCGTGGCCAGCGCAGCCCTGGCTGTGGGGCACCCGCCGGGCGCAGGCGCTGAGGAGGGGCTCGCTGCCGCTGCAGTTGAACCCCCCCTCCCACAGCGGCCCCGTTCCCGCCCCAAACCGGCCGCTGCCGGGGATGGCCAGCGCCGCGCCGCAGCCCAGCTCCCGGCACACCACCTGGGCCACCTTCATGTCCACGTGCTCCGCGCAGACGCCAACCCAGGCCTGGCGCTGCCGCACCTCCAACCGCCCGGCACAGGCTCCGTCACCTCCGACCAGCCGGGAAAACCCTGCGGGAGCGGTGCAGTGTTGGCACTGAGGGATGTGCCGGGAGCGCCGCGTCCCTCCCAGCCCGGCTCCTACCTTGGCAGATCACGGCATTGTCGAAATCATGGGTTTCGTTGTAGGGTCCCCAGCCGCTGAACTTGCAGTCCCAGAGTATGGTCTCGTCCCCCTTGCAGTCCACCCGGACCAGGTTGATGGGCCCGGTCCCTGTGCCAAAGCGGTCGTGGGCGAAGTAGGCGCTGGCAGCCGAGCCACAGCCCAGCTGCTGGCACACCACCTCGGCATCCTCCATGTCCCAGTTGTCATCTGCCACGGAGCCCCAGTGTCCTCGCAGCTTCACCTCCACCCTCCCGGTGCAGGGACCGCCGCCATCCACCAGCCTCAGCTCCATGGCCTCTGCACCGGGACACCGGCACAGCTCAGCCCTGCCCGGCACACCCTGGCACGAGGTGGGTGTCCTGGCACGGCCAGCCTGTCCCCCTCACCTGTGCAGATCACCCCCACGTCCCACTCGTGGCCGCAGTAGTGCTGGCCCCATCCGAAGTTCGGACACTCCTCCAGCACCTCCTCGGTGCCGCTGCAGTAGGGATGGAGCCAGATCCTGCCGCTGCCCTGCCCGAACGGGGCGTATGGGGACGACCAGGCCACACGGCCACAGCCCAGCTGCCGGCAAACCACGGTGGCCAAGAGGGCTTCCAATTCGAAGTCGTAGATGCAGACAGAGCCCCACTCACCGTCGTGATTCACCTCCACGCGTCCGGCACAGCGCCCGCCGCCCCCCACCAGCCGCAGCTGCCCGGAGCCTGCGGCACGGAGGGGCCTGAGCCGGGCCCGGCACCGGCGGGTCCCCGCTCCCACCACCCCGCCACTCACCCCCACACAGCTGCAGGCACAGCAGCAGCCCCAGCGCCCTGACCGGCCCCATCCCCGACAGGTCCCGCACCCCCAGCGCAGGCAGGGGATGATGTAGCGGCAGCGCCGGAGCTGGTGCAGGCGGCAGCACCAGGGGAGCCTTTATCAGCTGAAGGATCGCCCAGCTGCGGGGCCACGGCCTCCAATAACCTGCTTCGTGCCCAAATATGAGGTTCGGCTGTGCTTCTGGCGTCACACACCTCGCCACAGTGGGCCGGCACACGGATGTCCCCGGGGGGAGCCGCCCCCCCCAGCACCTGGGCCGGGGGGGCCCCTCCTGTTTCCCCCCGTGGGTCCAACTCTGCCGCTGGAGCCCGGCAAGAGCCATCCCCGCGCTGACAGGATTCAGCCCCAATCCCGCCGGAGCCTCCACGGGACCGCCCCGCCCCGAGGAGCGGCTGGAGGCAGAGCCCCGGGGCCCCCTCCCCGGGTGCCCCCTCCCCGGGCGGTGGGAGCAGCCCCCGGCTCCCCGCGGGGGCGGCGGGTCCCGGGGCCTCGCGCGGGCGGTGGCACATGGCGGGGCTGCCGCAGCTGTGCCCCCGCGCTCGCCTCGCCGCCGGGGCAGGAAGGAGGCGGTCACCGCCCGCCGGGGACGCGGCCGAGGCACCGACCGCACGCGGCTCCTGCCACCTGCGCCGGCACCGATAACGCCGCCGCTCTGCGCGCCGGCACCTGGGCACGGGCAAGGCACGGGGGGGCACAGAACCCACTCGGTGGGGCACCCGCCTGGGTGAGCCGGCACCGAGCACCACCGCAAACAAGGCGTGCGGGAGGGGGGAGCAGCAGCCCCCTCGGGGTCTCTCTTGTGCCTGAGGGTGAGGACGGGGCTGAGCCGCCGCTCAGCCAACCCTGGAGAGCCCTGGGGTGTCCCCATGGTGTCGCACGGACCTGCCGCAGCTGCCCGGCCCTCCCGCCCGCACGGAGACCCGGCCGGGCCGGCAGCAGGGGACGGCACAGCTCCGGTCTCCCCGCGGCGGGCGGGGGTCCCTGGCAGTGGTTCCCGGGGACACCGTCAGCGCCTTCCAACCCTACTTCCAAGGACACGGCACCGTGTCCGTCACAAGCGCTCGAATGGGGCCCGGGATGGGGGGGAAAGGCGCAGGAGAAAGATGCGGACCCCCCGCACATGGCCCCGGTCCGTGACCACGCCCCGTGCGCGGAGCCCCCGGGAGCCGAGGGGACGTTCCCTGTTCCCCATTCCCCATTCCCGCTCCCTGCGGCCCGAGCCGGGGGGACTTTCCCCCTTCCCCGTTCCCGCTCCCTCACGGCCCGACGGCAGCGGCCCCCGGTGGGCGGGGGCGGCAGCGCAGCCCCGGGGATCGAGGGGGGCTGGAGGCGGCCCAGGAAAGGCCCCCCCGCTCCCCCCGGGGCAGCTCCACAACCCCCCTGCCCTCTCTGCCACGGGGGCCCCGCTGCTCCCCCGGCTGGCACAGAGCCCCCTGCCCATGGCTGGCAAACCAGGGCCAGGGCTCGGCCTCGCTGGTGCCGTGGCACAAAGGAGCTGCGGGCACCACTGCACCTCCAAACCTCCCTGGGAGGAGAAATGAATCCCGGGGCAAGACGCTTTTACAGCACGAGGTGGCAAAGAGAAAAAACCCAGAACACACTTCCCTGTGTGTTGCTCGCCCTTGCAGTGCCCCAGAACTTCTTCCGGAAAAGCAGAGGACACCCCAAAGCCATGAGCAGGCGAACCTCGAGGGCTTCCCGTGCCCCCTCTGTGCCCTGGGGGTTCCCCCCCTGCTCGTGTCCCCCCAGCAGGGCCAGTCCCTCCTCTGGGGCTCAGCCAGTTGTCCTGCCTGGCTCCCACCACCTTTCCTTGAGGGACATTTTATGACCAAAAAAACCCCCCTCATTAACTCTATCTTATCACAAAAAGGTTTGTTCTGTCCTCTAGAGATTGCCTGGGATTTTCACTCCAAAATATTCATTGAACTTTTATGGAGCACTTCAAGTTTTACCCCAAAATTTTCTCTGCCTGTCCACTACTGATTACCTCATTTTTCCCTCAAGTGTTCATTCTCTGCTAATACAGATTACCTCAAGTTTTACTCCCCAAAATTTCCCTACCTCTCCACTGCTGACTGCCTCAACTTATCCCAAAATGTTCATTCTCGCTGCTACACATTGCCCCACATTTTACCCCCCAAATTTTCCCTACCTGTTCACTACTGATTGCCTCATTTTTACCTCTAAATATTCACTCTCTACCCTGGACATTACCTCAAATTTTTTCCCCCAAAATTTCCTCACCTGTCCGCTACTGATCACCTCAGTTTACCTCATATTGTACATGCTCTCTGCTTCAGATTACTTCTGATTTTACCCCAAAAAAATTTCCCTACTTGTCCACTACTGGCTGCCTCAGTTTACCTCTAAATGGTCATTCTCTACCCTAAATTACATCAAGTTTCACCCCCAACATTTTTCTTCTTCTCTTTTTTACCCTGAGAATGGCCATTCCCTTCCATAAACATTACCTCAGCTTTGCCCTCAGAAATATCCCCTTCTGGCCCCTGTACCCTGGCTCTCCTCTCCCCCCTCAGTGTGACCCCAGCGTGCAGCCCCCTGCAGCCAGAGCTTGAGCTCAGCACGCTCCCTTATCAATGATTTGATTTAATTAACCAACTCAAATGAACTAATTAAAACCAAATCAATATTATATTATCCTCTTTAATCAAGATATATATAAATACTGCAGAATACAGAATACAAAGGAATCTTTTCAGCCTCAAAAACTCTTAAAAGAGATATACAGGGCACGGCTGCACTGCACCTCCAAACCAAGGACAATTAGGAGAAAAGAAAAACCCAGACTGAGATTCCTTGGAGACTGGTGCAGCTGCTTCCATCCAAAAAAATCCTTGGTCTGCATGAACACCTGCCTGAATCCTAGGAACCTGTGATGTCATCAATATCCTCGTGGTCCTTTTTATTAAAAGCAGATTTCCATGGAGAATTAATAAAATACAAAAAATTAAACTGAAATGTAACTGAACATTCCCCCAGCTCAGCAGGTTGCAGCATCCAAAAGAAAATCAACAGAAAGATTATGGGCTGGGATCATCACCAATCCCAAATCCCTAGTGTGAATTATCACTCTGCTTGGTTTTATAAATCACCACTTTTCTTACTGGGCAAACCCACCAACTTTAGTTCAAATTCACCAAGTTCAGAACTGCGGCCACACGGATTTTACTGCCCCACGTGTGTGGTGGAACCCAGGAGAACACAAAGGGTGTGGGTCCTCTGGGAATGTTCACAAGGCACCACAGGGATCCGATGATGGATGAATTCCAACTGGCAGAGGGAAACTTACACTGGATAACGGGAAGGAATTCCTGGCTGTGAGGGCGGTGAGGCCCTGGCACAGGTTGCCCAGAGAAGCTGTGGCTGCCCCCGGATCCCTGGAAGTGTCCAAGGCCAGGCTGGACGGGGCTTGGAGCCACCTGGGCTGGTGGAAGGTGTCCCTGCCCACGGCCGGGGGTGGGACTGGATGAGCTTTAAGGTCCCTTCCCACCCGACCCTTCCGGGACTCCACGGTTCCCGCCGCCCCCGGAGCCAGCGGCCCCTGCCCGGTGCCAGCCCGCGGTCTGTGGCTCCCCGGTGTCCCCGCCGTGTCCCCCCGCCGAGCCGGTCCCGGCCCTTTGTTCGATCCCCTCACGGCCCCTCCGCTCCCGCCCCGCTCCCCTCAGCCCGCCCTGGGCCGGCGCTGGACCGGCCGCTCCCGGCACCGGGGAGGCCCCGGGGAAGCCCCGCGACCGCCCGGCGGGCCCCGCCCGTCTCACCCCGGTGCCGATCCCGGTGCCGATCCCGGTGCCGATCCCGGTGCCGATCCCGATCCCGGTGCCGATCCCGATTCCGATCCCGATCCCGGTCCCGATCCCGGTGCCGATCCCGATCCCGGTGCCGATCCCGATCCCGGTCCCGATCCCGGTGCCGATCCCGATCCCGGTCCCGATCCCGATCCCGGTCCCGATCCCGATCCCGGTCCCGTCCCGGCCGTTCGGACGCTCCCGCCCCGTCACGTGACGCGCCCGCCCGCGCGCGCAGAGGCCCCGCCCCGCTCGGGAGCGCGCGCGGGAAACGGCTCCGGGACCGGGACGGGAAGGGACGGGATGGGAATAGGATGGGAATGGGATGGGAATGGGATGGGAATGGGGTTGGGAACGGGTTCGTGCAGATCAGCCGTGGGGCAGCGCGGCCTTTCTTTCGAATTTCCTTTTCTTTTCTCTTTATGCCCTTTAATTTTCTTCCCCCTCCTTTTCATTTATTTTTACCATTTTTCTTTTTCTTTTTTCCCATTTTCTTCTGATCTTCTTGCCCCTTTTTCTTTGCTTTTTTTTTCCCTCTCCTTTTCTTCTTTTTCTCCTCTGTTTATATTTTCTCTTTTCTCTCCCTTTTTCTTTCCTCCCTTTTTTCTTTTCTTTCCCCTTTTTCCTTTCTATTTTTTCTATTTTTTCTCCTTTCCCCTCCTTTTCCTCTTTTTCTTTTATTTTTTCTTTTATCTCATTTTCCCCTTTTCATTTTCTTTTCCACTTTTCCTTTTTCCCCCATTTCTCTTTTTCTCCCTTTTTCTTTTCTCTTTTCCTATTTTACTTTCTCTCTTTTTCCCATTTCCCCCCTTTTTCTGTTCTCTCTTTCCCCTTTCCCTTTTTCTCCTTTGACCCTCAGCCCTGTGCCTCATTAAATTTAGCTGCCCCAGGGCACAAGGACATTCCTAAGCAATAAAAGCCCCTCTCCCTCTGTGCCATAACTCACAGCAGGGCCCGGGAACAAACAGCTGGAGACACAGCTGGAGCAGAGGTTGGGATCCTGCAGTGGAAGCCCCTTCCCTTGGGATGTGTGTCCAAAACCAGCCTCAATCAACTGAATTTCAGGGAAGCCCTTTGCCTCGAGGTCTTGCTGGGCACAGATTGGAGCCGCTGGTTCTTGGCACGTGGAAACAAAATTTTCCATGAATTTTTAAAGTTGGACAACGGAATAATTTCTGTCCAAGCCCCTGTTCCCCCTGCAGATGTGTGGCTTCACCTGCTACTTTGGTTCAATATCCAAGGCAATATAATAAACTGCGCCAAAAACTCACTTCAGTTTCTGTAGTTATTGATCCTTTAGTGTGTAAATATACTGAAAGAAAACAAAACCAGCCAAAAAAGAGGAAAAATAATGCTCCTGTATAATGCTCCTGAGGAACTGCTGCAGCACTCTCTGCTGGTTAGTAATGCACAGAGAATGGCCTTAGGAAATTGAAAATTCCAGGTATAACACTTAAAATAATTTGCCACTTAGGTACTGTTTTCCTAATTAAAATACAATAAATTCCTCTGAAAAGCCAGAACATAGAAAAATAACACACAGCAAAGGGAAAAAAAATCATATTATGAAAACTCTTCCCAAGTATTTAACAGAATTATTTCAATTTTAGTATCAGTTTTTCAGTCACCAGTTTAAACAGAGCAGCCAGTACTCCCCACTGGAAGCAGGAAGAGTGATAAATCCACTGTGTAATGAACTTTCACCTGCCAAACAGAAGGAAAAAGACAAAATACATAAACACTGCAACACAGGGAAACGTTCTTAAATTCAACACATTTTACAGGATACGAAGATTTGCAGTTGCAGAACTGAGAGCTGGGCCGGGGTTGGTGCTTCTGCTCCATAACTCGGCCAGAGGGAGACCAGATCCATCAGCAAAACTGTTTGTTCAGGTCATTTCCAGGCAATCAGAGCTGTCTCCCCCAGGGACACCAGCGGGGCCGGGGCAGGAGGGTTATAAACAACAAAGTCTGTGGAATATCAACCTGTCCTTGTCCCGATCCCGCTCAGCAAACCTGGAACCGCGGCTGCTTCCTGGCAAACCTGGCATTAAAGCTCTGCAGGGGAATATCCGGGCTCCAGGAGGCACTGGGAGGCTGTTCCAGCAGGAATTCCCCGTGGAATTGCGGGCTGTAGGTAGAATTCCTCTAAACCTGCAAAGCTGAGACCGGAACCCAAACCTGGGCCCCCCGCAGAGAACAATCTTTGTGCTGCCCTGTCGGCCAAAGCCGCTGCACTGAGAGATCTTGGCAGCCTGAGGGAGGGCATTCTCTCCATCCCAGCAACCAGCATCTCCCCAGGGGACAATCCAAGTCCCAACCAATTCCTTTGGCCTTTCCACAGGGACAGTCACCCTTATTTGGTCCTGCTCTCCCACGGTTCATTTTGGGGGATCCATTTGTGCTGGTTCATGTTCCACGACTCCACCCACAGCTGGAGATTTGGGGCTGTGCTTCCCTACTCCCAGCACGTTCCCTAAGGAGCCAGATACTCCAACAATCCCCTCGTTTGACTTTCTAGGTGAACTGTACACAAGCCAGTCCCCCATTCCCTATCCAGGCTGGGAGTGCTCGTGCCCTTGGCACAGTTGGCTCTGGCTGGGCAGGAACTGAGAGCAGGACACGGGGCAGAGTGGATCAGCTGCCCAGGGAATCTCCAGGATTCTCACAGAGACAGCAGCATCAGTGCTAAAAGCAGTTGAGGTCCAGGAAGAGACTGGGACAAACCAGGACAAATCAGTATGGCTTCTGAGGGTTTTCCAGGCTTTGCCAGCAGCCTTGGAAGTAGTGCCAGTGAGTTCTGATGGGTTTCTGGTGGGTCATTGCTTCAGTCTTCTCCTTTTCCCTGCAGGGGGAACAGGGGCTTGGACAGAAATTATTCCGTTGTCCAACTTTAAAAATCCATGGAAAATTTTGTTTCCACGTGCCAAGAACCAGCGGCTCCAATCTGTGCCCAGCAAGACCTCGAGGCAAAGGGCTTCCCTGAAATTCAGTTGATTGAGGCTGGTTTTGGACACACATCCCAAGGGAAGGGGCTTCCACTGCAGGATCCCAACCTCTGCTCCAGCTGTGTCTCCAGCTGTTTGTTCCCGGGCCCTGCTGTGAGTTATGGCACAGAGGGAGAGGGGCTTTTATTGCTTAGGAGTGTCCTCGTGCCCTGGGGCAGCTGAATTTAATGAGGCACAGGGCTGAGGGTCAAAGGAGAAAAAGGGAAAGGGGAAAGAGAGAACAGAAAAAGGGGGGAAATGGGAAAAAGAGAGAAAGTAAAATAGGAAAAGAGAAAAGAAAAAGGGAGAAAAAGAGAAATGGCAAAAAAGGGAAAAGTGGAAAAGAGAAAAGGAAAAGGGAAAAATGAGATAAAAGGAAAAATAAGATAAAAGAAAAAGGGGAAAAGGAGGGGGAAAGAGGAAAAAATAGAAAAATAGAAAGGAAAAGGGAGAATGAAAAGAAAAAGCGGAGGAAAGAAAAAGGGAGATAAAAGAGAAAATAAAAACAGAGGAAAAAAGAAGAGGAGGGAAAAAAAAGAAAAGAAAAAGGGGCAAGAAAAACAGAAGAAAAGAAAATGGGGAAAAAAGAAAAGAAGGGAAAAATGGTAAAAATAAATGAAAAAGAGGGGGAGGAAGAGAAAATAATAGGGCATAAAGAGAAAAGAAAAGGAAATTCGAAAGAAAGGCCGCGCTGCCCCACGGCTGATCTGCACGAACCCGTTCCCATCCCATTCCCATCCCATTCCCATCCCATTCCCATCCCGTTCCCATCCCGTCCCTTCCCGTCCCGGTCCCGGAGCCGTTTCCCGCGCGCGCTCCCGAGCGGGGCGGGGCCTCTGCGCGCGCGCGCGCGCGCGTCACGTGACGGGGCGGGAGCGTCCGAACGGCCTGGACGGGACCGGGATCGGGATCGGGATCGGGATCGGGATCGGGATCGGGATCGGGACCGGGATCAGGATCGGCACCGGGATCGGGATCGGCACCGGGATCGGGATCGGGACCGGGATCAGGATCGGCACCGGGATCGGGATCGGCACCGGGATCCGGACCGGGATCGGCATCGGGATCGGCACCGGGATCGGCACCGGGATCGGCATCGGGATCGGGATCGGCACCGGGATCGGCATCGGCACCGGGGTGAGACGGGCGGGGCCCGCCGGGCGGTCGCGGGGCTCCCCCGGGGCCTCCCCGGTGCCGGGAGCGGCCGGTCCAGCGCCGGCCCAGGGCGGGCTGAGGGGAGCGGGGCGGGAGCGGAGGGGCCGTGAGGGGATCGAACAAAGGGCCGGGACCGGCTCGGCGGGGGGACACGGCGGGGACACCGGGGAGCCACAGACCGCGGGCTGGCACCGGGCAGGGGCCGCTGGCTCCGGGGGCGGCGGGAACCGTGGAGTCCCGGAAGGGTCGGGTGGGAAGGGACCTTAAAGCTCATCCAGTCCCACCCCCGGCCGTGGGCAGGGACACCTTCCACCAGCCCGGGTGGCTCCAGGCCCCGTCCAGCCTGGCCTTGGACACTTCCAGGGATCCGGGGGCAGCCACAGCTTCTCTGGGCAACCTGTGCCAGGGCCTCACCGCCCTCACAGCCGGGAATTCCTTCCCGTTATCCAGTGTAAGTTTCCCTCTGCCAGTTGGAATTCATCCATCATCGGATCCCTGTGGTGCCTTGTGAACATTCCCAGAGAACCCACACCCTTTGTGTTCTCCTGGGTTCCACCACGCACGTGGGGCAGTAAAATCCGTGTGGCCGCAGTTCTGAACTTGGTGAATTTGAACTAAAGTTGGTGGGTTTGTCCAGTAAGAAAAGTGGTGATTTATAAAACCAAGCAGAGTGGTATTCCACACTAGGGATTTGGGATTGGTGATGATCCCAGTCCATAATCTTTCTGTTCATTTTCTTTTGGATGCTGCAACCTGCTGGGCTGGGGGAATGTTCAGTTACATTTCAGTTTAATTTTCTGTATTTCATTAATTCTCCGTGGAAATCTGCTTTTAATAAAAAGGACCATGAGGATATTGATGACATCACAGGTTCCTAGGATTCAGGCAGGTGTTCATGCAGACCAAGGATTTTTTTGGATGGAAGCAGCTGCACCAGTCTCCAAGGAATCTCAGTCTGGGTTTTTCTTTTCTCCTAATTGTCCTTGGTCTGGAGGTGCAGTGCAGCCGTGCCCTGTATATCTCTTTTAAGAGTTTTTGAGGCTAAAAAGGTTCCTTTGTATTCTGTATTCTGCAGTATTTATATATATCTTGATTAAAGAGGATAATATAATATTGATTTGGTTTTAATTAGTTCATTTGAGTTGGTTAATTAAATCAAATCATTGATAAGGGAGCGTGCTGAGCTCAAGCTCTGGCTGCAGGGGACTGCACGCTGGGGTCACACTGAGGGGGGAGAGGAGAGCCTGGGTACAGGGGCCAGAAGGGGATATTTCTGAGGGCAAAGCTGAGGTAATGTTTATGGAAGGGAATGGCCATTCTTGGGGTAAAAAAGAGAAGAAGAAAAATTTTGGGGGTGAAACTTGATGTAATTTAGGGTAGAGAATGACCATTTAGAGGTAAACTGAGGTAGTCAGTAGTGGACAAGTAGGGAAATTTTTTTTGGGTAAAATCAGAAGTAATCTGAAGCAGAGAGCATGTACAATATGAGGTAAACTGAGGTGATCAGTAGTGGACAGGTGAGGAAATTTTGGGGGAAAAGAATTGAGGTAATGTCCAGGGTAGAGAATGAATATTTAGAGGTAAAAATGAGGCAATCAGTAGTGAACAGGTAGGGAAAATTTGGGGGGTAAAATGTGGGGCAATGTGTAGGAGAGAGATTGAACATTTTGTGATAAATTGAGGCAGTCAGTACTGGACAGGCAGGGAACATTTTGGGGGGTAAAACCTAAGGTAATCTGTATTGGCAGAGAATGAGCACTTTAGGGAAAAATGAGGTAATCAGTAGTGGACAGGCAGAGAAAATTTTGGGGTAAAACTTGAAGTGCTCCATAAAATTTCAATGAATATTTTGGAGGGAAGATCCCAGGCAATCTCTAGAGGACAGAACAAACCTTTTTAGAGTTAATGAGGGGGGTTTTTTTGGTCATAAAATGTCCCTCAAGGAAAGGTGGTGGGAGCCAGGCAGGACAACTGGCTGAGCCCCAGGGGAGGGACAGGCCCTGCTGGGGGGACACGAGCAGGGGGGAACTCCCAGGGCACAGAGGGGGCACGGGAAGCCCTCGAGGTTCGCCTGCTCATGGCTTTGGGGTGTCCTCTGCTTTTCTGGAAGAAGTTCTGGGGCACTGCAAGGGCAAGCAACACACAGGGAAGTGTGTTCTGGGTTTTTACTCTTTGCCACCTCGTGCTGTAAAAGCGTCTTGCTCCAGGATTCATTTCTCCTCCCAGGGAGGTTTGGAGGTGCAGTGGTGCCCGCAGCTCCTTTGTGCCACGGCACCAGCGAGGCCGAGCCCTGGCCCTGGTTTGCCAGCCATGGGCAGGGGGCTCTGTGCCAGCCGGGGGAGCAGCGGGGCCCCCGTGGCAGAGAGGGCAGGGGGGCTGTGGAGCTGCCCCGGGGGGAGCGGGGGGTCCTTTCCTGGGCCGCCTCCAGCCCCCCTCGATCCCCGGGGCTGCGCTGCCGCCCCCGCCCACCGGGGGCCGCTGCCGTCGGGCCGTGAGGGAGCGGGAACGGGGAAGGGGGAAAGTCCCCCCGGCTCGGGCCGCAGGGAGCGGGAATGGGGAACGGGGAACGGAGAACGGGGAACGGGGAACGGGGAACGGGGAACGGGGAACGGGGAACGGGGAATGGGGAACGGGGAACGTCCCCTCGGCTCCCGGGGGCTCCGCGCACGGGGCGTGGTCACGGGCCGGGGCCATGGGCGGGGGGTACGCATCTTTCTCCTGCGCCTTCCCCCCCACCCCGGGCCCCATTCCAGCGCTTGTGACGGACACGGTGCCGTGTCCTTGGAAGTAGGGTTGGAAGGCGCTGACGGTGTCCCCGGGAACCACTGCCGGGGTCCCCGCCCTCCGCGGGGAGACCGGAGCTGCGCCGTCCCCTGCTGCCGGCCCGGCCGGGTCTCCGTGCGGGCGGGAGGGCCGGGCAGCTGCGGCAGGTCCGTGCGACACCATGGGGACACCCCAGGGCTCTCCAGGGTTGGGAACAGCCCCACAAGCCGCGGCGGGGTGACACGGGGGCGCTGGCAGGTGGCAGGTGCCCGGTCCCACGCGGGACTGGCGGCCCGTGGCGGTGCCTGCGCCGCTGCAGGTGTGACCCCGCCGGGAACACGCTGTTCCCCGGCACTGGCACTGCTCGGCGCGGCCGGAGCGGCGGCTCAGCCCCGTCCTCACCCTCAGGCACAAGCGAGACCCCGAGGGAGCCGCTGCTCCCCCCTCCCGCACGCCTTGTTTGCGGTGGTGCTCGGTGCCGGCTCACCCAGGCGGGTGCCCCACCGAGTGGGTTCTGTGCCCCCCCGTGCCTTGCCCGTGCCCAGGTGCCGGCGCGCAGAGCGGCGGCGTTATCGGTGCCGGCGCAGGTGGCAGGAGCCGCGTGCGGTCGGTGCCTCGGCCGCGTCCCCGGCGGGCGGTGACCGCCTCCTTCCTGCCCCGGCGGCGAGGCGAGCGCGGGGGCACAGCTGCGGCAGCCCCGCCATGTGCCACCGCCCGCGCGAGGCCCCGGGACCCGCCGCCCCCGCGGGGAGCCGGGGGCTGCTCCCACCGCCCGGGGAGGGGGCACCCGGGGAGGGGGCCCCGGGGCTCTGCCTCCAGCCGCTCCTCGGGGCGGTCCCGTGGAGGCTCCGGCGGGATTGGGGCTGAATCCTGTCAGCGCGGGGATGGCTCTTGCCGGGCTCCAGCGGCAGAGTTGGACCCACGGGGGGAAACAGGAGGGGCCCCCCCGGCCCAGGTGCTGGGGGGGGCGGCTCCCCCCGGGGACATCCGTGTGCCGGCCCACTGTGGCGAGGTGTGTGACGCCAGAAGCGGAGCCGAGCCTCATATTTGGGCACGAAGCAGGTTATTGGAGGCCGTGGCCCCGCAGCTGGGCGATCCCCCGGCTGATAAAGGCTCCCCTGGTGCTGCCGCCTGCACCGGCTCCGGCGCTGCCGCTACATCATCCCCTGCCTGCGCTGGGGGTGCGGGACCTGTCGGGGATGGGGCCGGTCGGGGCGCTGGGGCTGCTGCTGTGCCTGCAGCTGTGTGGGGGTGAGTGGCGGGGTGGTGGGAGCGGGGACCCGCCGGTGCTGGGCCCGGCTCAGGCCCCTCCGTGCCGCAGGCTCCGGGCAGCTGCGGCTGGTGGGGGGCGGCGGGCGCTGTGCCGGACGCGTGGAGGTGAATCACGACGGTGAGTGGGGCTCCGTCTGCGTCTACGACTTCGACTGGGAAGCCCTCTGGGCCACCGTGGTGTGCCGGCAGCTGGGCTGTGGCCGTGTGGCCTGGTCGTCTCCGTACGCCCCGTTCGGGCAGGGCAGCGGCCGGATCTGGCTCCAGCCCTACTGCCTCGGTACCGAGGAGGTGCTGGAGGAGTGTCAGCACTTCGGATGGGGCCAGCATTACTGCGGCCACGAGCGGGACGCGGGGGTGATCTGCACAGGTGAGGGGGGCAGGCTGGCCGTGCCGGGACACCCACCTCGTGCCGGGGTGTGCCGGGCAGGGCTGAGCTGTGCCGGTGTCCCGGTGCAGAGGCCTTGGAGCTGAGGCTGGTGGGCGGCGGTCCCTGCGCCGGGAGGGTGGAGGTGAAGCTGCGGGGACACTGGGGCTCGGTGAGAGATGACAACTGGTTCATGGAGGATGCCGAGGTGGTGTGCCAGCAGCTGGGCTGTGGCTCGGCTGCCGGCGCCTACTTCGCCCGCGACCGCTTTGGCACAGGGACCGGGCCCATCAACCTGGTCCTGGTGGACTGCGATGGGGACGAGGCCACACTCTGGGACTGCGAGATTCGTGTCTGGGGACCCTACAACGATACCCATGAGTTCGACACTGCTGTCATCTGCCAAGGTGGGAGCCGGGCTGGGAGGGACGCGGCTCTCCTGGCACATCCCTCAGTGCCAACACTGCACCACTCCCGCAGGGTTTTCCCGGCTGGTCGGAGGTGACGGAGCCTGTGCCGGGCGGTTGGAGGTGCGGCAGCGCCAGGCCTGGGTTGGCGTCTGCGCGGAGCACGTGGACATGAAGGTGGCCCAGGTGGTGTGCCGGGAGCTGGGCTGCGGCGCGGCGCTGGCCATCCCCGGCAGTGGCCGGTTTGGGGCGGGAACGGGGCCGCTGTGGGAGGGGGGGTTCAACTGCAGCGGCAGCGAGCCCCTCCTCAGCACCTGCGCCCGGCGGGTGCCCCACAGCCAGGGCTGCGCTGGCCACGCCACCATCATCTGCTCCCGTAAGCACCGGGGACACCGGGGGTGTTGGGGGTCCCCCCAGCATCACCCCCCTGAACACCCTTTCTGCCACAGCCTACACGGGCTTCCGGCTGGGGAACAGCAGCTCGGGCTGTGCCGGGCGGGTGGAGGTGGCGGTGAGGGGCACGTGGGGGTCCGTCTGCGCCACCGACTGGGACCTGCCCGATGCCGACGTCCTGTGCCGCCACCTGGGCTGTGGCCACGCCGTCACCGTGCCCCCGGGAGGCTCCTTCGGCAGCGGGGACGGGCCGCTGAGGCCGGACGCCTTCGGCTGCAGCGGGAGCGAGCGGCACCCGGGCGAGTGCCCCGTGGCGGTGCTGGGGGAGCCCCCCTGCACCCCGGGGAACGCTGCCACCGTCAACTGCTCAGGTCTGTGTGGCACCTGTGGGAAAAGCCTCCAAGGGCTTTTGGGGCACCCCAAGAATTGGGAGCGGAGCACTCAGGGCTGTTCTGGGACGAGGGGAGGGCTGAACCAGGTGCCAGAGCCCTACGGCACTGCTGGTGATTTTCAGGCACTGAAGGCACCATCAATTCCGTGCGGCTGGTGGAGGGTGAGAGCCGGTGTGACGGGCGGCTGGAGGAGGCCATAACCACCCCAGCCTGGCGCCGTGTGCCTGTGGAGCAGTGGAAGAGATGGGATGTCGACATGGTGTGTGCTGTGCTGGGTTGTGGCCTGCCAAAGGAGATCTACACAGCCTTGGGTATAGCACCCACTGCACCGACCAGCAGCGCCAGGGAGGTGGATGTCGTGATGGAGGAGACGGATGTCCTGACGGAGGATATGTACGACATCTCGGGGATGGGCCCTGAGCTGACCAGGAGCCTCGAGGAGACAGAGGACGTGGCAGAGGAGATCTCCAATGTCTTAGGGATGGGCCCTGCACCAACCAGCAGCCCTGAGGAGATGGTCATCGTCTGCTCAGGTGGGTGTCCCGAGAAGGGCCGGGGTGCTGGTGCCCCGAGCAGCCCCCAGCCCGGTCCTTCGGTGCCCGCAGGCAGCCGGCGGGTGAGGCTGGCGGGCGGTGCCGGGCGCTGCGCCGGGCGCGTGGAGGTCTATGCCGGTGGCACCTGGAGCAGCGTGTGCCAGGAGCGCTGGGACCTGCGGGCCGCCGCCGTTGTGTGCCGGGAGCTGGGCTGTGGCGCGGCACTGGAGGCCGCCGGCTCGGCGCGCTTCGGCCCCGGCGCGGGGACAGCGTGGCCGTACGTGGTTGAGTGCGCCGGGAGCGAGGAGTCTCTCTGGGAATGCCCACGCTCGGAAGGGCGCGAGTGCGAGCGCGGGGCCGGGGCCGGGGCCGTCTGCTCAGGTGAGTGTCGGGTGTCGCCGGGGCGGGGAGCAGCAGAGCCCCCCGGGGGGTTCCCGTCCGTGCCGTGACCCCCCTGCTCCCCTGGCAGACCAGCTCTCCCTGCGGCTGGCGGGCGGGCGCGGGCGCTGCAGCGGGTACCTGGAGCTGCTCCACAACGGCACCTGGGGCCGCGTGTGCGCCACCGGCACCAGCCCCGGCACCGCCGCCGCCGTCTGCCGGCAGCTGGGCTGTGGGGACGGGGGGCAGCTGCCACCCGTACCCGCCCAGCAGCCGGCCCCCGCCTGGCTGGCCTGGGTGGGCTGCGAGGAGGGGGCCCGCTCGCTCTGGGAGTGCCCCTCGGCACCCTGGCACCTGCATTCCTGCGGCCCCGGAGGGGACACCTACGTGGCTTGTGCGGAGGACAGTGACAACCCCAGCGAGACAGCCAGCACCCCGTGCCCGGACGGGGCCACCTGCACAGGTAGCTCTGCCCGTGCCAGCAGCCCCCCGCCGGGCCGGCTGGGATCCCCCTGCCCTCACTGCCTGGCCGTGTTCCCACAGCTGTCCCCAGCAGCAGCGGCCCTGCGGTGGCCAGGGGGACTGTGCCGGTGCCAAGTGGGCAGGTGGCCAGGGGGACTGTGCCGGTGGCGGTGGTGCTGTGCGTGGTCCTGGGGACGCTGCTGTGCCTGGCCCTGGGCGCCCTGGCCGTGCTGATGTGCCGTGCCCGCGCTTGGCGCCGAGGTGGGTCCCGGCGGGTGGGTGCCGGGGCAGAGCCGCTTTGGGGGTTCAGGGGCTCCCCCCGTGTGGAACGGCTCGGAGGGTGGGCAGTGGGTGACCCCGGTGCCACCCACGGTGCCCACGGCCCTGGGAGAGCGCTGCCTCTTGTTGCAGGCCCCGGCAGAGCCGTGGGTGCCATCCCCGACGCCATCTACGAGGAGCTGGACTACAGCGCGATGCCGGAGTACCAGGAGGTGCCCAGTCGCCCAGGTCGGTGCCGCCCCCGTGCCCCAGCTCTGCCCGGACAGGGGGGCTCTGCCCCACAGTCCCACCGCGGCAGCGGGTCCTGGTGGCACAGCACTGGCTCCTCCCCGTGGTGTGGGGGGTCCCTGGGTCCCATCACAGCCGTGCTCTGTGGCTGAGGTTGTGTCACCCGCGGTGCCACCTCTGGCCACCCCCAAGACCCTGTTTTCCCCCTGCAGGTTCCCCGCAGGAGGGCTCAGTGAAGAAGCTGCTGTATTACACCGGGGACAGCGTGGAGGGGAGTGACAGCGGGGCAGCCCCAGGTAGGGGCACAGGGCAGGAACCCAGCGGGGAGCGCTGGGGACAGGGGACACGGCAGGGCTGGGGAGCTGAGGGGACACGTCCCCCCTCGTTAGTGGGCAGAGAAGCATTGCCCTTCCCTGAGGGACCAAGGGCCACCAACACATCCCTGGTGGCACAGCGAGAGCGGGATGGCACAGCCAGAGGGCGATGGCACATCCGGAGGGGGATGGCACAGCCAGTCCCTACCATGGCCACTGGGTCAGTGCCATGTACCCCCGTGCCAGTCCCAGCTCCCCATGCCCTGCCCGAGCACGGAACCCTGGATGGCTACAATGATGCCACAGCTGGAACCCCGGATGTCTACGACGATGCCACAGCAGGAACCCTGGATGGCTATGACGATGCCATGGTTGGAACCCCAGATGGCTATGACGATGCCACGGCCGTGCCAGAGGAGTCCCCCACTCCCAGCACTGGGGACATCTCTGAGGGAGTGGCACAGAGGGGCTGGATCTGTGTCCCACCCACAGGTAAGAGGGACCACAGCTGCCCTATCTGCCCTGGAGAGCCACTCCACGGGGGGTTTGGCTGCAGTGGTGAGCTGGGATCCATCAGCAGATCCATGGGGGCTGCAGAAACACCCCAGGTGGGTTCTGGAGGGGGGACACGGAGCTGTCCCCCTCAGGCACCTGCCTTTGCTGTCCCCAAGGTGGGAGCTGCCCCCCTCCAAGTCCCCCCGGAGCCACAAGGGACCCCCCGGGACAGCCCCCGGGGCACATGGACTGTGATGATGTCGGCACCGGCACCCCGGGGACGTCGCAGTGAGGATGTCCCGGCCACGTCCCATCCCTGGGGACACGTGTGCAGGGTGGGGGGCTCTGTGTCATCATCTCTGATAATGTCATTTGGGGCACTCCGGTGTCACCGGGAGGGTGGTGTTGTGGTGGAGAAAATGAGTGGGGAATCAAGGGGGTCATGTGTGTTCCCCAAAAAGGGAGGGGACAGCCCAAAAATGCCTTAAAATTCATAAGGAGGGGTTGTGTGTCTGTAAAATACTTTTAAAATACTTTTAAAAATACTTTTAAATTTGTTATTTTTAAATCTATTGATGAATAACATCAATTCATATGAAAACTGATTTCAAAATAAAACCCCATACCTGTTATAATACATACAGGATTTTGAGATATGAGAAATTCCAAACGTGGATCCACAGGGTTTGAAAATTACAATAAAACTTTTGTACGAATACGTTAAACGCTGAAGGGCTGGAAAATGTGAGGCAGGCACTCGCTGTGCAGCAGCAGGGGCAGCTCGGTGTGTCGGGGGTTGTTCCTGTCCCCTCCCTGTCACCCCAGGGCGGTGGCACCGAGCGGGGAAGGAGCGGCCGGGCCGGGCTGGGGCCAGGGGGGTTCCCGGGGCACCCGGGACTTGTGGTCTCCCGTCTCTCCCGGGGGGGTAAAATGAACATTTTGAGGTAAAACCGAGGCAATTAGTGAAGGACATTCTGCAGGGGAAATCAAGGTTCTCCCAGCGGGACAGGAAGGGACAATTCTGGGGTAAAACCTGAGCTGGGCAGGGGAGGTTTGGGGGTCAAACCTGAGTTCCTGTGCAGGGGACAGAAGAGGGAAAAGCAGAGGCAAATTGGGAGGGGGAGCAGAGGTGACATTTTCCATAGAATTGCTGAGGTAATTTGGATGAAACAAAATCACCTTTTTTGTGGGGTGAATCCGGGGGTACCTTATCGAGGAAAAAGGAGCCTTTCTGAGAGAAAGGCTGGGAACTCTGAGATGACTGAGGCAGAATTTTGGACAGAAAACCTGAGGTTCCATAGAGGGGACAGAGGTGACCCTTTTAGCTGAAAACTGGGGGTAATTTAGAGGGGACACGACCACTGTTTTATGTAGGAAAGGGGGGGTGATGTAGAGGGGAGAAAGGTGGCATTTCAGAGGGAGTGGCTGATCTGGTTGGTGATGGCCGAGATGGACTGCCAGCTGCAGACTGAGCCTGGGGCCTGAATCCTTTCCAGTCAGCAGGGGCTGTTCCCAAATGCCATCCCCTGGCTCATAACTCGGTAAGATTGTGTTCCTCCAACCCAACCCCAGGTGCAGCTTTGGTGCTCCTGTGTGCACCTCTCGCCTTTGCCTCCTGAGACCATCCTTGTGTTGCAGCTCAATAAAGTCCATTTTGGTGTTTATTGGTTTTGATTATTGCGTGTAACAAAAGTACTGCTCAGTTTCTCTAAACTATTGCCCTCCTTCAATAGCTGCATCCCCGGTCCAAAATTTATGTTCCCAGACAATCCTTTTCCAGCAGGAAACACCATTTTCCTTTTGCGGGTTGTTGGCGGGGCGGGGCCGCGCTGAGGGAACGGGGGCGGGGCCGCGCCGAGGGGCGGGGCCGGGCTGAGCGGGCGGGGCGGGGCCGCAGGGCCGGGCGGGCTGGGATTGGGCGGAGGCGCTCGATGCTGATTGGGCAGCGCTGCCGGCCCGCGGTATAAAGGGCCGGCGGGGCGGGTGTGGGCGGTTGTGTGTGAGGGCTGAGGGTGGGGCTCTGCTGCTGCCCGGGCTGCGGAGGGGAGAGCGCCTTGGCCGCTGGGTTTGTGCACCGGGGGAGCCGGGGAGCGTTTAGGGGCGGGTTGTGCTGGGCAGCGGGGGCCGGGTAAGCCCGTTACCTGCCGGGTAACCCCGGGGGGAGCCGTGGCAGGGCTGCGGGGCTGTTGCTGTCTGGGTGTCTCAGGGTTTGCCTCGGAATCCCAAAGCCTTTCCCCGTGCAGGGTTACGAGGCAAAGACTGATCTCAGTTTCTTGTTGCTGCATTAATGCTTTTTGCTCCTTCTCTGTGCAGTTGTGCCCTCCCTGGGGCTCAGCTCAGGTCCGTGCCCCGCGGCTGGTGGAGTGTGGCGAGTTGTGCTTCCTGCCGGGCGGGAGCTGCCTTGGGAAGCTGCTCTGTCCCCACGGCTGTGCCGAGCTGGGAGCTTGGACAGGGAAGGGCAGGGCCCGTCCTGCCGGTGAGAATTGGGTTTGGCTGGGGGAGGATGGAATGGAGTGTGTGCCTGTTAACTCCACGGAGAGCCAACAGCTGGGAGATACCCCGAGCAGGTTTGGTGCCATGAGAGCAGCTTCAAAAGACCTTGAGTGTTGGAGAAATGTCCAGGAGAACTGGTTTCCCTTTTGCAAGGACAAGGTGGTTGCTGTACTCTCTAGAAAAAATACTCCCCTTGGGATGTCCAGGGTGAGGAAATGTTGGCCCCGTGTGGGCTGGAGCAAAGGTGTGTGGGTGCCTGTGTGTGACACCCGTGGGTGTGCAGGAAGGGGGTTCTGGTGCCATTGGAGCTGCCAGGGAGCCCAAAAGGGCACAGCTGTCTGAAAAAGGCAAAAGCTCTGTTGGCCTCTGTTGACACCTGCACCAAAGGAGATGCAAATTTTCCCTTTCTTGGTTGCACAAAGCTCCCAGCAAAGGAAGCTTTGGATTCCTCCCAAGTTTTATGCTAAAGGTTTCCTTGCTCTCTCAGCAGGATGTCGAGTGCCACCGTGTCCCTGAGGTCACCCTTTCTCCTGTTGGGAGAGCACGAGGTGGATGGAGAGGATCCCCAGGCATCTGCAGGCACAAGGAACTTGTGCAGCTGTGATTTTCCTACAGCCCTTGTGAGATGGACTTTGAGGGTACCATGAGTAATGTGCCAGCTCTCCTGCTGGAGCTTTTGTCTGCTGTATTTGAACACAAAGAGTAGAACTAAAGTCAGGTCTGTTCTGGAGTGTGTTACACTTGTGCAACGCTCCTTCCCTCTGTTTATGTTCTGTTTTGGAAAGCACAGTCTGGGGTTCCTGGGCACTTGATGTTAAACGATCCCATGAAAATAATTTTGTACTGAAAGTGGAAAGGAGCTGACTGTTGGAGGTCAGATGTCCATTATAAAAACTTTATGTTTTTTCACTCAGTAATCTCTTAAAATACCTTAGTATGTAGGAATGCCTGGCTTCTAAAACTTACCAACTGAATCTTAGAAATATCCTTGAAGAGCTGATTTCAGGCAGCAGAATTGGCCCCCAGGAGGGACTCTGTGCCTGCTCTCCCGTGGCTCCAAGGGATCTCTGGCCCTTCACGCCGGCACCGAGATTTTCTCGGGAAGGGCCTCAGATCCCCGGACCAGTCTGGGACACAGGCAAGATCCCCCTGCAGTTTAGGACCAAATTGGGCCCCTGGAGGGACAGTGCTGTTGGTGCCCCCGGGTTGGGGCACCCCGAGGACTCCAGCGCGCACCGAAAGGATTATTCGGGGAGATCCTCGGGGTGCCCGGCCCTGGGGAGCTCAAAGCAAGGTCCCTGCCATGGATTCAGGCATTGCTGAGAGTATCCCAGGGGTCCCTGTCCCTGCTGGACATGGAGCTCTCTAATGGGCTGGAATTGGGTGATAAAAGTGGTGCTCCAAGTGCCAAAGAAGTGTGGGATTGGGATTAAGAAATGAGCAGTGAGGGTCCAATTGGCTGTTTTCTCTTGACTGTAATGGTGAGAGCTGCAGGAGTGCCAGGTGTGTGTTCCAGTCCCCAGCATTTGGTTTGCACATGTCCTGGTCAGACACAGGTCCAGCTTCCTGAGTCCTTAACACAAGAGAGGGAGAATTAAGGACTGGCAGTGTTAAGGTGATTGGTGTGACAGGGGTTAAACTGGGAAAACATTGGGTGATTCCTCAGTTTGTCTCTTTGCCAAACTCACCCAAACCTGTGCTAGGAAGAGATGGAGTGGAAAAGTTGAGGCAGAAATGCAATTGAAAACTGGGGCTATTGAAACTGTAATTCCTGTGACTAAATGTCAGAGCAGCAGCTCTTGTTTTGCAGGGAATAACTCCTGTCAGCAGCAAGGTCCCGACTGAAGTGGCAGCTGCAGTTGTTCCTGTGGTGTGGGCCAGTGGAACTGCAGGAGAGTGGAAGAGGGCAGAACCTGTAGGTATTACCCCTGATGTGGGATCTCTCCTGGTAAGGCCAAGCCAGTATCCTTTAAAATCAGAATGCCAGACTGGGTTGGTTGCAGGAACAGCTGAATTTGCTCCTCCTGGTTTGCTGGTAGAATGTGAATGCAAGAACCTGCCAAGAAAACCAATGGCCAAGGGGATTGATTAGTGCAGGACCTGAGAGAACCCCCTGAAATGACAACCTGGAGTAGTTTCCAGGATTAGATTGCAAAGATGGCCTTTGCTGCCTCTGCTTGAGCAAGGAAAGGCAAGAAACCTTTGCTTTTGCAGGAGAAAATCTGGAAAGCAGGAAGGAAGCAAAGAAGCCCCGTGACTCCTCCCTGAGCCCCAGCCAGCCCCTGAACTGCCTTCCTGGGAATGGTAGGACGGGGTGGACTCTGGATTGCTCCCTCTGGATGTGTGGTAAGACTGTTCTGCCAACTTTTCCAACAGCCTGTAAGAATTTGCTGCCTTGGCTGGATGGTGCAAGGGCAGCCTTTAAGCAGCTGAAGCATTCCCTGAGGAGAGCTGTGGGTCTGCCAGATCTCTCAGAACTGTTGGAAGCATCTTTGGTGGGGAGGGCAAAGAAAGGCCAAGGTGTGCAGTGACCCCCCTGAGAAGGGACTTTCAGTTCATGGCATCCCTGCAAGTGAACTTTGTGGGCTGTTCCCCCTGCAGGGCAGGTGATAGTCCCAGCTACAGTGATGGGAGAAATAGTTAACAGAGAGCCCCAAAAGCTGGAAATCCTCCTGGAGGCTCTTGGCAAAGAGAGTTTGCTGAGATCACCCCCGAAAGAAGGACAGTGACAGCTTTTGAGTGCTGGTAGATCCTTTTAATAGATAGCCTTGAGTGTTTCCTTGTTGCCCCAGTAGGCCTTGTCCAACTCCCCATCTTCCAGCAGATATACATATTAATGTTTAAAATGCTGTTCCTAATCCTTTGTTGGCTTGAGGCTCTCCCCTCAGGAACTGCAGGAACTCCTGGTGCCGCCTGGGCTGATGGATTGGACGCCCCAGCCCCTCCGTTCCTGCCCAGCCACTGGGGCCGTGTCCAGTGGTGGCACTGCCAGCCCTGCAGGGGAAGTGGGAAGGGCCTTTGCAGGTCTTGTGGATCACATTGATAGCAGGTAAAGTTGCAGAAAAAGGACGTTGGGTCTCTTCTTGAGTTCAGAAAGCTGCTTTTGATTGGTGAGCAGCACAAAGTGGATCCTTCAGAGTTCCCATCCGTGTTTGTGTCTCAGCCTGTGTTAGGATTCAGGGCTGTCAGTTGTTGTCACTGTGGAGTCAAACTATGCTTTAAATAAGGAGACACTGGCCTAGTTGTCAAGTGCCAAGAAAAAGGGGGAATGATATCTGAGTGTTGAGATGTAACAAGGGCTGATCCTTTTTGCAGTGGGATGGAGCCTGGAAACTCCCCAGAGCTGAGCCAAGGGATTGAAAGGGACCAACCAAGGGAGGTGAAGAAAGAAGGAAGAAGGGAACTGAGGCGCCATCCAAGCAGCACCAAGTTGCTGTGTAAGCAGGTGAGTTGTGTTGAGGTTCCTAAGGCAGGCCCTGAGGACTTGGAGGGCTCCAGACAGGGAAGACCTGGGAAGGCCATGGTGAAGCCTTATAAGGGTAGGTGTGTATGGTAATGAGTGCTGGAAAATGGCCTGAGTATGGAATACGAAAGCAGGAAAGAAAAATGAACCCTCAAGTAGTGCTGACCCCTCCCTTCAGCTGCGGTGGGGACACCTCTGTGCCCTTTGGGAGCTGATTGCCAGGACACCCGTGGGGCTGGGATCATGGCAGGGTGTTGTAAGCAAGGAATGCCTGGCTTCTAAAAGTCACCAGCTGAGTCTCAGAGGCTTCTTTGAAGAGCTGATTTCAGGCAGCAGAATTGGCCCCCAGGAGGGACTCTGTGCCTGCTCTCCCGTGGCTCCAAGGGATCTCTGGCCCTTCACGCCGGCACCGAGGTTTTCTCGGGAAGGGCCTCAGATCCCCGGACCAGTCTGGGACACAGGCAAGATCCCCCTGCAGTTTAGGACCAAATTGGGCCCCCTGGAGGGACAGTGCTGTTGGTGCCCCCCGGGTTGGGGCACCCCGAGGACTCCAGCGCGCACCAAAAGGATTATTCGGGGAGATCCTCGGGGTGCCCGGCCCTGGGGAGCTCAAAGCAAGGTCCCTGCCATGGATTCAGGCATTGCTGAGAGTATCCCAGGGGTCCCTGTCCCTGCTAGACATGGAGCTCTCTAATGGGCTGGAATTGGGTGATAAAAGTGGTGCTCCAAGTGCCAGAGAAGTGTGGGATTGGGATTAAGAACTGAGCAGTGATGGTCCAATTGGCTGTTTTCTCTTGAGTGTAATGGTGAGAGCTGATGGGAGAAGTTGAGGCAGAAATGCAGTTGAAAACTGGAGATATTGAAACTGTAATTCCTAAAACTAAATGTTTCAAAGCAGCAGCTCTTGTTGTGCAGGGAATAACTCCTGTCAGCAGCAAGGTCCCCACTGAAGTGGCAGCTGCAGTTGTTCCTGTGGTGTGGGCCAGTGGAATTGCAGGAGAGTGGAAGAGGGCAGAACCAAGCCAGTATTCTTTAAAATCAGAATGGCAGCTTGGATTGGTTGCAGGAACAGCTAAATTTGCTCTTCCTCCTGGTTTGCTTGCAGGATGTCACTGCAAGAACTTGCCAAGAAAACCAATGGCCAAGGGGATTGATTAGTGCAGGACCTGAGAGAACCCCCTGAAATGACAACCTCAAATGTTTTCCAGTATTAGATTGCAAAAATAGCCTTTGCTGCATCTCCTTGAGCAAGGAAAGCCAAGAAACCTTTGCTTTTGCAGGAGAAAATTGGGAAAGTGGGAAGGAAGAAGAGAAGCCCTGTGACTCCTCCCTGAGCCCCAGCCAGCCCCTGAACTGCCTTCCTGGGAATGGTGGGACGGGCTGGACTCTGGATTGCTCCCTCTGGATGTGTGGTAAGACTGTTAAGGCAACTTTTCCAACAGCCTGTAAGAATTTGCTGCCTTGGCTGGATGGTGCAAGGGCAGCCTTTAAGCAGCTGAAGCCTTCCCTGAGGAGAGCTCTGGGTCTGCCAGATGTGTCAGAACTGTTGGCAGCATCTTTGGTGGGGAGGGCAAAGAAAGGCCAAGGTGTGCAGTGACCCCCCTGAGAAGGGACTTTCAGTTCATGGCATCCCTGCAAGTGAACTTTGTGGGCTGTTCCCCCTGCAGGGCAGGTGATAGTCCCAGCTACAGTGATGGGAGAAATAGTTAACAGAGAGCCCCAAAAGCTGGAGATCCTCTTGGAGGCTCTTGGCAAACAGAGTTTGCTGAGTTCCCCCTGACAGAAGGACAGTGAGAGCTTTTGAGTGCTGGTAGATCCTTTTAATAGACAGCCTTGAGTGTGTCCTTGTTGCCCCAGTAGGCCTTGTCCGACTCCCCATATTCCAGGAGATATACCTATTAAAGTTTCAAAATGATGTTCATAATTCTCTGATGGCTTGAGGCTCTCCCCTCAGGAACTGCAGGAACTCCTGGTGCCGCCTGGGCCGATGGATTGGACGCCCCAGCCCCTCCGTTCCTGCCCAGCCCCTGGGGCCGTGTCGAGTGGTGGCACTGCCAGCCCTGCAGGTGAAGTGGGAAGGGCCTTTGCAGGTCTTGTGGATCACATTTATTGCAGGTAAAGTTTCAGAAAGAGGACCTGGGGTATGTTATTCTTGAGTTCAGAAAGCTGCTTTTGATTGGTGAGCAGCACAAAGTGGATCCTTCAGAGTTCCCATCCGTGTTTGTGTCTCAGCCTGTGTTAAGATTCAGGGCTGTCAGTTGTCATTGAGGAGTCAAACTATGCTTTAAATAATGAGACACTGGCCTGATGGGCAAGTGTCAAGAAAAAAGGGGGAATGATATCTGAGTGTTGAGATGTAACAAGAGCGAATCCTTTTTGCAGTGGGATGTAGCCTGGAAACTCCCCAGAGCTGAGCCATGGGTTTTAAAGGGACCAACTAAGGGAGGTGAAGAAAGAAGGAAGAAGGGAACTGAGGCAGCAGCCAAGCAGCACGAAGTGGCTGTGTAAGCAGGTGAGTTGTGTTGAGGTTCCTAAGGCAGGCACTGAGGACTTTGAGGGCTCCAGACAGAGAAGACCTAGGAAGCCTCTCGGTGAAGCCCCTTGGAAACCTTATAAGGGTAGGTGTGTATGGTAATAAGTGTTGGAAAATGTCCTGAATGTGGAACAGGAATGCAGGGAAGGAAAATGAACCCTCCTGTAATGCTCACCTCTCCCATCAGCTGCAGTGGAGACCCCTCTGTGTGCCCTTTGGGAGCTGATTGCCAGGACACCCGTGGGGCTGGGATCATGGCAGGGTGTTGTAAGCAAGAAATGCCTGGCTTCTAAAACTCACCAGCTGAGCCTTAGAGGCTTCTTTGAAGAGCTGATTTCAGGCAGCAGAATTGGCCCCCAGGAGGGACTCTGTGCCTGCTCTCCCGTGGCTCCAAGGGATCTCTGGCCCTTCACGCCGGCACCGAGATTTTCTCAGGAAGGGCCTCAGATCCCCGGACCAGTCTGGGACACAGGCAAGATCCCCCTGCAGTTTAGGACCAAATTGGGCCCCCTGGAGGGACAGTGCTGTTGGTGCCCCCCGGGTTGGGGCACCCCGAGGACTCCAGCGCGCACCGAAAGGATTATTCGGGGAGATCCTCGGGGTGCCCGGCCCTGGGGAGCTCAAAGCAAGGTCCCTGCCATGGATTCAGGCATTGCTGAGAGTATCCCAGGGGTCCCTGTCCCTGCTAGACATGGAGCTCTCTAATGGGCTGGAATTGGGTGATAAAAGTGGTGCTCCAAGTGCCAAAGAAGTGTGGGATTGGGATTAAGAAATGAGCAGTGAGGGTCCAATTGGCTGTTTTCTCTTGAGTGTAATGGTGAGAGCTGCAGGAGTGCCAGGTGTGTGTTCCAGTCCCCAGCATTTGGTTTGCACATGTCCTGGTCAGACACAGGTCCGACTTCCTGAGTCCTTAACACAATGGAAGGAGAATTAAGGACTGGCAGTGTCTTTGGTGATTCGTGTGTCAGGGGTTAACCTGGGAAAACATTGGGTAGTTCCTCAGTTTCTCTGTTTGCCAAACTCCCCCAGCCTCTGTTAGGAAGAGATTGATGGGAGAAGTTGAGGCAGAAATGCAGTTGAAAACTGGAGATATTGAAACTGTAATTCCTGTGACTAAATGTTTCAAAGCAGCAGCTCTTGTTGTGCAGGGAATAACTCCTGTCAGCAGCAAGGCCCCGACTGAAGTGGCAGCTGCAGTTGTTCCTGTGGTGTGGGCCAGTGGAACTGCAGGAGAGTGGAAGAGGGCAGAACCTGTAGGTATTACCCCTACTTTGGGATCTCTCCTGGTAAGGCCAAGCCAGTATCCTTTAAAATCAGAATGCCAGCTTGGATTGGTTGCAGGAACAGCTGAATTTGCTCCTCCTGGTTTGCCTGTAGAAGGTGAATGCCAGAACCTGCCAAGAAAACCAATGGCCAAGGGGATTGATTAGTGCAGGACCTGAGAGAACCCCCTGAAATGACAACCTGGAGTAGTTTCCAGTATTAGATTTAAAAGATGGCCTTTGCTGCCTCTCCTTGAGCAAGGAAAGCCAAGAAACCTTTGCTTTTGCAGGAGAAATTTGGGCAAGCGGGCAGGAAGAAGAGAAGCCCCGTGACTCCTCCCTGAGCCCCAGCCAGCCCCTGAACTGCCTTCCTGGGAATGGTGGGACGGGCTGGACTCTGGATTGCTCCCTCTGGATGTGTGGTAAGACTGTTAGGGCAACTTTTAAGAACAGCCTGTAAGAATTTGCTGCCTTGTCTAGATGGTGCAAGGGCAGCCTTTAAGCAGCTGAAGCCTTCCCTGAGGAGAGCTCTGGGTCTGCCAGATGTGTCAGAACTGTTGAAAGCATCTTTGGTGGGGAGGGCAAAGAAAGGCCAAGGTGTGCAGTGACCCCCATGAGAAAGGACTTTGAGTTAATGGCATCCCTGCAAGTGAACTTTGTGGGCTGTTCCCTCTGTAGGGCATGTGACAGTCCCAGCTACAGTGATGGGAAAAATGGTTAAAAGGGAGCCCCAAAAGCTGGAAATCCTCCTGGAGGCTCTTGGCAAAGAGAGTTTGCTGAGTTCCCCCTGACAGAAGGACAGTGACAGCTTTTGAGTGCTGGTAGATCCTTTTAATAGACAGCCTTGAGTGTGTCCTTGTTGCCCCAGTAGGCCTTGTCCAACTCCCCATCTTCCAGGAGATATAACTATTGAAGTTTCAAATGATCTTCATAGTTCTTTGTTGGCTTGAGGCTCTCCCCTGCAGGAACTCCTGGTGCCGCCTGGGCCGATGGATTGGACGCCCCAGCCCCTCCGTTCCTGCCCAGCCACTGGGGCCGTGTCCAGTGGTGGGACTGCCAGCCCTGCAGGGGAAGTGGGAAGGGCCTTTGCAGGTCTTGTGGGTCACATTGATAGCAGGAAAAGTTGCAGAAAAAGGACGTTGGGTCTCTTCTTGAGTTCAGAAAGCTCCTTTTGATTGGTGAGCAGCACAAAGTGGATCCTTCAGAGTTCCCATCCGTGTTTGTGTCTCAGCCTGTGTTAGGATTCAGGGCTGTCAGTTGTTGTCGCTGAGGAGTCAAACTCTGCTTTAAATAATGAGACACTGGCCTAGTTGTCAAGTGCCAAGAAAAAGGGGGAATGATATCTGAGTGTTGAGATGTAACAAGGGCTAATCCTTTTTGCAGTGGGATGGAGCCTGGAAACTCCCCAGAGCTGAGCCAAGGGATTGAAAGGGACCAACCAAGGGAGGTGAAGAAAGAAGGAAGAAGGGAACTGAGGCAGCAGCCAAGCAGCACCAAGTTCCTGTGTAAGCAGGTGAGTTGTGTTGAGGTTCCTAAGGCAGGCACTGAGGACTTTGAGGGCTCCAGGCAGAGAAGACCTGGGAAGTCTTTCGGTGAAGCCCCTTGGAAGCCTTATAAGGGTAGGTGTGTATGGTAATAAGTGTTGGAAAATGTCCTGAATGTGGAACAGGAATGCAGGGAAGGAAAATGAACCCTCCTGTAATGGTGACCCCTCCCATCAGCTGCAGTGGAGACCCCTCCATGTGCCCTTTGGGAGCTGATTGCCAGGACACCCGTGGGGCTGGGATCATGGCAGGGTGTTGTAAGCAAGGAGTGCCTGGCTTCTAAAACTCACCAGCTGAGCCTTAGAGGCTTCTTGGAAGAGCTGATTTCAGGCAGCAGAATTGGCCCCCAGGAGGGACTCTGTGCCTGCTCTCCCGTGGCTCCAAGGGATCTCTGGCCCTTCACGCCGGCACCGAGATTTTCTCGGGAAGGGCCTCAGATCCCCGGACCAGTCTGGGACACAGGCAAGATCCCCCTGCAGTTTAGGACCAAATTGGCCCCCTGGAGGGACAGTGCTGTTGGTGCCCCCCGGGTTGGGGCACCCCGAGGACTCCAGCGCGCACCGAAAGGATTATTCGGGGAGATCTTCGGGGTGCCCGGCCCTGGGGAGCTCAAAGCAAGGTCCCTGCCATGGATTCAGGCATTGCTGAGAGTATCCCAGGGGTCCCTGTCCCTGCTAGACATGGAGCTCTCTAATGGGCTGGAATTGGGTGATAAAAGTGGTGCTCCAAGTGCCAGAGAAGTGTGGGATTGGGATTAAGAAATGAGCAGTGAGGGTCCAATTGGCTGTTTTCTCTGGAATGTGACTGTGAGAGCTGCAGGAGTGCCAGGTGTGTGTTCCAGTCCCCAGCATTTGGTTTGCACATGTCCTGGTCAGACACAGGTCCAACTTCATCAGTCCTTAACACAATAGAAGGAGTGTAGCTCCTTGTTCTCCTGTGTCTTTGGTGAGGTGTTGACTCAGTACCTTTCTTGGAGCTGCTGTTGGATGAAGAGATGCCCTCAATTGACCTCTAAGGGCCTGGTTTTCTTCCCTGTTTTCCCAGCTTGTCCAGGAGATGGAATTCTAGTGCTACAGAAGAGATGGCTCGTGGTGCTCCCAAAAGGAGCCTTTGTGCCTTCAGGGTAAGTTGTGTTGCCCCTGGAGCTGTTGGGAGAAGCAGAGGGTTGTCAGGGAGAGGCCTGGAATGATGTTGCTGTGGCACAGACGTTGCTCCCTGGCAGGTTCTTGGGTTGGATTCCTTGGCTGCCACTTGGCAAGGCCTGGAAGGGCCTCAGTTGGGTAGGGAACCAAACCTGGAATGGGAAAGCAAAGGGGGGGCGGTTCTGGTTTCAGAAAGGATCATTGCCTTCTCTTTCTGCAGGGACACTGAGCTGGTCCAGCTGCGGCAAGAAGAGCCCTGATGCCTGAGTGCTCTCCATCCCCCTAGGCTGGATCCCAACTGTCAGCCCCTGGCTCCATCCCTTGAGAAGATGGTGTTCCTGCAAGCCCAGCTGCTGTGCTGGTGGTCCTGTGGGTACCTCCTGCCCTGGCCTGCTGTGACTGTGGTTGTGTTGCAGCTCAATAAAGTCCCTTTCAGTGGTGATTGTGTCATTTTGGTGTCAGTTCCTCTCCCCTCTTCCCCTGCACCCCGTGGCTACATCACTGGCTTGTGCCTAAATGAACTCTTCCCCTGCAGCAGTTCCCTGCTGCTCTCAGCGAGGGTGGAGCTGAGGCCCCTGAGCCAAGGGAAAAAGGATCCATCCAAGGCAGGCCAGTGCTCACCCCCTGCCTTCCTCCAGCCTCCCGTGTTTCCAGTTCCCATCCCTGCTGGACACACAGCCTGTTCCCAAACAACCCCTGTTCCTGTTCTCTCTCTGTGTCTCCCCTCACAACTCCCCTCCTCTAATCTCCAGCTGCCCAGGCCCCTGGTTCTGAGGGGCATTCCTGGGCTGCTGCCCCCCCATTCCTTAGAACTGAAGTGCCCAGAGCCCCAAGTGCAGAGAGGTCTGCAGGGAATCAGTGCCCAGAGCTGCCCGTGCCTGCCTGTGTTCCTGCAGTTCTCCTTCCTGTTCTCCCCGGGCTGGAGAGACCTGCCTGCCCTGGGTTTATTGGAGCAGAGGGATGGGATTACATAGGTGCAGAAGGGATGTTCACAGACACTCCTTTTCTGACAGGCAGTGCCATTTCCCTTCTGCCTTTCCCAAGTTTTCCAAGTGCTGCCCAGCACTGGGATCCGTGTGCTGGGACAGTGACTGGCAGGAGGAAGGGGAGCCTTGGCCTCACCTGCCCAGCTCAGGTGGGTGGCACAGAATGGGGGTGGGCTGGCAAGGCATGGACATGTTGCTGAGTTCTGGAGTGCCTTGAAAGCTTTCCCTGTCAGGTTTCTCTCCCTCATTTCCTGGGCTCCAGCATCCCAGGTGTCTCTTCCTTTGTCCAAAGTCCAGTGGCCGAGGATTGACTGACTCACAAGGGGAGTTTGGAATGAAAAGGGTTCTGTTCAAATGGGGCAAGGAATGCAGTAAGAAAGATGAGCCTCCTTTTAGTGCCTGAAAGAGATAGGAATGAAAATGCTGAAAAAGGTTCTATTTTATTTGGTGTTTCCCCTGGATTTTCATGGCTCAAACTCTCTAGTGAGCAATTGAAGAGAAGGGTGAAGGGCAGGAGCCTTTGACTTGCCCAGTGCCCTTAATTGCCTTGTTCTCCTCTCTTCCAGGCCAGGCCAAAGCCCTGCTCCAGCCCAGCTCTGCCCAGTGCCCTGGGCTGGGAGCAGCCAAAGGCAAGAGGCTGCAGCCCCGCCGGCCGGGCTGGGGGCTCCTGGTGCTGCCCGTGGGGTGGGGTAAGTCACAGGGACACGTTTCTCTCCTCCTGCTGTTGGCATTTGCTCCCTGGGCACTGGATGTGTGAGGAAGGAGGGAGTAGCAGGGAAGGGGAGTGTTTCCCAACTGTCTGAATGTTGCCCCCAGGTCTGGGATGGAGCAGCCATGGGGGTGGTTGGGTTTGGCCTGGGCCGGTCGGGATCAGCCATAAAGGACCCACCAGACCCTGAACCCTCCCTGGACATGTCCAGCCCCTCAAGTTGTTAATTTTCAACAGAGGACAAAGAATTGGTACTTGCTTCTGATTTTTGTAGAATTTCCTTTGGAATGATCAACCAGAGAGTGTATCAGTGCAAAGCATCTTTTTAGGTCTTTGTTTGTTTGTAATTTCCTCTCTGCCTTCAATGAGTTTGGTGTGCTCCTGTTAAGGAAGCAGGGTGTTTTTATTTGGAAATTTGGGGTGGTTTGGTCTGTTTAGGGTTTTTTCCCCCACTGACTCGGGCCTTCCAACTCCTGATGGACTGGAGTGATGAGTGCTCTTAGCACAGGGTATTTCTTGATATTGTGTGGCTTTCCCTCAGCTGTGGGTGAGGAATTGTGCAAGCAAGGCCTGTGTGCCCGTGGGTGTCTCCCGTGGGTGTCCGTGTGGCAGGGCTGGGACAAGGACTCGTGCAGGGACCCAGCTGGCACTGGAGCTGCTGCCATCCTGAGCCACTGCCAAGGGCTGGGGAGAGACCCTCTGGGAGGCTGTTCCCAGGATTCCATTGGGAGCTGGATCTCCCTCCAGCTGCAGCAGCCAGGGGAGGGTTCTTCCTTGTGCAGCCCAGTGGCTTCTGCTCAGGCTGGCCCAGAGTGGGGCTGGGGCAGGTTCTCCAGGGAACTGGAGCCAGCCCTGAACGGGGCTCTGGAGAGCAGGAGCTGCAGGGACTGAGGTTTGCAAAGCTGGGCTGAAGTTTGTCAAAGCAGCAGAACATTCTCATTCTGGTGGGTTTGTGGAGTCCGTGTTGGTGCCCAGGAGAACTGGGTCAGACTGGGCTTTGTGGTGCCAGAGCTGCCCCCCTAAATGTGGCAGGCTGTGTGTGCTGGCAATGAAGTGCCATCCCAGAGGCTGATGGTTTCTGTCTCCAGGTGTGCCCAGGACGCTGCTAATGCCCAGGGATCTGCTCTGGGTCCAGGCTGTCCGTGCTGGAGGGCCCTGGTGGCTGCAGTCCCTGAGCCCGCAGAGACAGAGAGAGCCCTGGCCCGAGGGGCCTTTGGCCCCTTGTCCTGAATTTGGGGTGAGCCTGGGAGCGTGTGGAGGGTGAGAATGAGGGCTGTGCTTCCAATGCATCATCCCTGGGAAGATCCTGTTGTTCCAGAGCGCTGGGGACAGTTTGGGCTTGGCAGCTTCAGAGCTGGATTGGAGCAGCCCCTGGAAAGAATCAGGAGAGTGGAGGTTTGTCCCAGTGGTGCTTTCACACCCCACTGGACAGGCTGGGCTTTGTGTTTGTGGTTGTCCTGTATTTGCACTGCAGATAAGGGGCCCTTCCCAATTCAGCCCAGTAGATCCCAAGGGCTCTGACAGGAATATTTGTTCTTTCCTTCCCTTTGGGAGAACTTAATCTCCAAACTGCCATGAAAAATTCCTTAATTTCTCCTGGAGAAATCCAAGTGTCAGAGGCAGTTTCCAAGGAGGCCAGAAGTGTCTTTGGGGCAGAGAGTGCTGCCAGCTGCGTGTGCCTGTGCCCAGCCTGGCACTGCCCACAGGGACACACTGGGCACAGACCATGAGAGGGAACAAACCCACTGCCTGCCAGAGGGTTTGTCCTGGGCCATCAGGCCTGGGGCAGGAATTGGACTGGGCAACTCCATCAGCTGCTCTTCCCTCCCCCACAAAGCCCCATCCCCTGGGCATTAATGACGTGCCCTGTGCCCAGCGCTCACTGTTCACCCAACTGAAACCAGAGCAAGGCTTGCTTTGCTTGGAACAACTTAAAATAACTTTAAAACAAAATAAATCACTTTTTTCTTCTTTTTTTTCTTTTAGATGCTGGAATTGCCTCTCTGGCTGTGTGCTGAGCTCTGGCTGCAGGGGACTGTCAGGCCTTGGTGGCTGTGAGTTCCTGTCCTTCTCCCTGACAAACTGGAAAGAGTTATTCATTAGATTGCAGAAATGCTTTCTGAAACCTGTCCCCTTCTTTGTGCCTTTTGCTGACAGATCTTCTCTTTCTGCCTTTGAATGTACAACCTCCTTGCAGCTCCCAGTTGGGAAAACCTGGGATAACTGAGGAGAGACAGAGGTGACATTTTTATCTGCAACCTTGGGGTAATTTCTAGGGGATACAGCAACTGTTTGTGTAGGAAAGTGTGTTTAACCACATTGGCCCCAGTTGTGTTTGCAGCAGCTGGGGCCAGAGGTGCAAGGCAATCCAAAGCAAACCCTGCTCAGCCTCTAAATCCCAGGGGAAGTTCTCCAAGCTGCTCACTGAGGGACTAAAGATACATTAAAACGGAACCAAGAGCACTAATAAGGATCCTGGGAATCCCAGTATCGGTGTCGTAGAATTTTTGACAGGTTTTTAAGGTTTCTATGACAAGAATGACTTTCTTCCTTTGATTGAATCCTGCGGTAGGATTTGGGATTTCTTGGGATTCTGAATCCCTCCCAGTGGCCCTGACACTGACCAGGAACTTGCAGGACAAACAGAGTCAGAGCTCCTGGCAGGCACAGGGGCTTTCCCCCAGAGTGGATCCAACTGCTGCCCCCCAGCCTGGCCAGGAGGGATCTGCTTTGGCTCCCGGCTCCTGCCAGAGACAGAATGTGTTCCCTTGATTGGAATGAGGATCCAGTAGCTTCATCTGCTGGAGGTTCCCTGGGCAGCTGATCCACTCTGTCCCGTGTCCTGCTCTCAGTTCCTGCCCAGCCAGAGCCAACTGTGCCAAGGGCACAAGCACTCCCAGCCTGGATAGGGAATGGGGGACTGGCTTGTGTGGAATTCACCTAGAAAGTCAAACGAGGGGATTGTTGGAGTATCTGGCTCCTTAGGGAACGTGCTGGGAGTAGAGAAGCACAGCCCCAAATCTCCAGCTGTGGGTGGAGTCGTGGAACGTAAACCAGCACAAATGGATCCCCCCAAATGAACCGTGGGAGAGCAGGACCAAATAAGGGTGACTGTCCCTGTGGAAAGGCCAAAGGAGTTGGTTGGGACTTGCATTGTCCCCTGGGAAGATGCTGGTTGCTGGGATGGAGAGAATGCCCTCCCTCAGGCTGCCAAGATCTCTCAGTGCAGCGGCTTTGGCCGACAGAGCAGCACAAAGATTGTTCTCTGCGGGGGGCCCAGGTTTGGGTTCCGGTCTCAGCTTTGCAGGTTTAGAGGAATTCTACCTACAGCCCGCAATTCCATGGGGAATTCCTGCTGGAACAGCCTCCCAGTGCCTCCTGGAGCCCGGCTATTCCCCTGCAGAACTGCCGCTTTAATGCCAGGTTTGCCAGGAAGCAGCCACGGTTCCAGGTTTGCTGAGCGGGATCGGGACAAGGACAGGTTGATTTTCCACAGACTTTGCTGTTTATAACCCTCCTCCCCCGGCCCCGCTGGTGTCCCTGGGGGGACTTGAGCGAGTTCCCTGGAATTGGGCCGGTTTTCCGCCCCGGGCCGGGCTCCAGGGGATGTGTTGGCCCAGGAGAAGGCGGGGGCCGGACGCGCTCCCGGCCCGGGGCGAGGCAGCCCCTGAGCACGGGCGAGGACGTCTGTCCGGCCGGGAAGCCGCTGTCCCTTGGGAGCCTCGGGAGCGGCCCCGGAGAGTTCTTTTCCCCGAGGAAAGGGATGCACATCCGGCTGAGGAGCCGCGGGCAGCCCTTTCCCCGTGCCCACCCCACGGGGGCTGTGGGGCACAGCTCCAGGGCACAGCTCCTCCATCCCCTGACAATAGGAAGCCCAAGCAGGGCTGGGTCGCTCTCTGTCTCTCCGGCCTCCTCCCGGCCCGCGTTCCCTGCCCAGCTGGTTCTGCCCAGCGAGCCCCGAGAACGTTCCTGGTGGGAAGCAGGAGCCGCCGAGGGCTCCGTCCAGCTCCGGGCCCGAAAAGCGGCCCCGACCTGAGCCCCCCCCGGCATTTTGGGATCCGAAGGCTCACCTGGAGGAGACGCCCCCCC
Source organism: Pseudopipra pipra (assembly GCF_036250125.1). Classification (NCBI taxonomy): domain Eukaryota; kingdom Metazoa; phylum Chordata; class Aves; order Passeriformes; family Pipridae; genus Pseudopipra; species Pseudopipra pipra. The sequence goes on along the minus strand of NW_026990690.1, from coordinate 1,393 downwards.
GCAGGAGGGACCAGGCGGCGACACTCAACCAACGCCTTTGCCTCGGAGCGAGGGAACCCTCCGGACTCCTTTGGCTCCTTTATCCCTGGAAATGAGCTCGGACGTGGCACGAGCACCTTTGCAGCCGTTGGGTGAATCCCGGACGGGGCCAGAAAACCTCCCTGAGCAGGGCAGCGATGAATTGGTGCCCGTCCCCAGCCGGGCACAGCCCAGCCGGCCGCGCTCCCTCCGGCCCGTGGCTGCGAAGGGCTCGTGCAGAGATCTAATAAAAGCGCATTTCCTGACTCGATTTCTCTGCGGTCTTGCCCCTCTTTTGACTCGCGCAGCACCGTCTGGTTGGAGCGTTTCTTGGTTTCCTCTCCTGTAGCCGTTTCCCTCCCAGGCAGGACCTTCCCTGTCTGCAATTAAAGATGAAACGTTTTAATGGGATTTTTATAAACCGGAGGGTTTGCCCCTGGAGGGTGCGAGTTGCAGTGAAAGCGGGGCAGAGGAAGGAGAGCCTCAGCTGTCACTTGGCAGGTGTCAGATGAGCTGCCCATTAGGGAGGGCAGGGCAAAGAACTGCTGTGGGCAATTGCCGAAGTTCCGCAGGCAGAGCCGGGAGCAGCCTGTGCCCGAGCCGCGGCACGGTCAGGGCCAGCTCCTGGGGCCGCCTGAGGACAGACACAGGGACGCGGGGACAGACGGGCAGCTCTGCTCGGGGTCCCGGAGCACGGGAGGAACGAGGGAGCGGCTGCCCCCGTTCTTCCCTGCCCCGGCAGAGCCCCGGCTCCCCGCGGCCGGAGCGGGCCCGTGGCCGGAGCCCCAGCGGGCCCCAGACCCCTCGTTCCCGGGGGGCACTGCATCGGGAACCCCCCGGGGCCGCGGCGAATGGGGAGGCGGGCGATGTTCTTCGGTGGGGGGGGGGGGGGTGCGGTGGCCTCGGAGGTGCCCGAGAGGGAGGAGCTCCGATCCCGCGGGGGGTGCGGGCGACACCCGCCCTCGGGGGTCCCGGGGTCGGCCCGGCGTGTCCCCGTGCCCCGGCCGGTCCCAGCCCCGGCTCCGCGTCTGCCCGAGGAAAGCGCCGCCGTTCTCCCCCCGACCGGGCCCCGGCAGAGCCCCGGCCCGAGCGGCCCCGCCGCGCTCGGCCCCAGCGCCCGGCCCGGAGCGGCTCTTCCCGCCCGCGTTGCCGGGGCACAGGCGGCGAGGCCGGACTAGGATGAGCCCGGCACCGATCCTGGTTCTCGTCCGGATGCCGAGCCCCATCCCAGCCCCAAGCCAACCTCGGTCCTCCGGTCGCGGTCCCGGTCCTGGCCCTGATCCTTGTCCCGATCCTCCTGCCGCGCACACCTTCGCCCCCCCTCGGTCCTCCGATGCCGCCGATCCGCTCCCGCAGCATCCCGGTACGAGCTTCT
>NW_026990689.1:0-64659 GCF_036250125.1 Pseudopipra pipra | reverse complement strand
TGGTCCTGAGTAAATTAAAATTAAAAGTAAAGGCAGAGGATGGTCCTGAGTAAATTTAAATTAAAATTAAATTAAAGGTAAAGGCACAGGATGGTCCTGAGTAAATTTAAATTAAAATTAAAGGCAGAGGAGGGTCCTGAGTAAATTTAAATTAAAATTAAATGCACAGGATGGTCCTGAGTAAATTTAAATTAAAATAAAATGCACAGGAGGGTCCTGAGTAAATTTGAATTAAAATAAAATGCAGAGGAGGGTCCTGAGTAAATTTAAATTAAAAGTAAAAGCAGAGGATGGTCCTGAGTAAATTTAAATTAAAATTAAATGCACAGGGTGGTCCTGAGTAAATTTAAATTAAAATTAAAGGCACAGGTGAATCCTGAGTAAATTAAAATTAAAATTAAATGCACAGGATGGTCCTGAGTAAATTAAAATAAAATTAAAGGCAGAGGAGGGTCCTGAGTAAATTTAAATTAAAAGTAAAGGCACAGGATGGTCCTGAGTAAATTTAAATTAAAATTAAATGCACAGGAAGGTCCTGAGTAAATTTAAATTAAAATTAAAGGCAGAGGAGGGTCCTGAGTAAATTTAAATTAGAAGTAAAGGCACAGGAGGGTCCTGAGTAAATTTAAATTAAAATTAAAGGCACAGGATGGTCCTGAGTAAATTTAAATTAGAGGTGAAGGCAGAGGAGGGTCCTGAGTAAATTTAAATTAGAAATAAATGCATGGGATGGTCCTGAGTAAATTTAAATTAAAATGAAATGCAGAGGAGGGTCCTGAGTAAATTTAAATTAAAAGTAAAGGCAGAGGATGGTCCTGAGTAAATTTAAATTAAATTAAATGCACAGGGTGGTCCTGAGTAAATTTAAATTAAAATTAAATGCAGAGGAGGGTCCTGAGTAAATTTAAATTAAAATTAAAGGCACAGGAGGGTCCTGAGTAAATTTAAATTAAAATTAAAGTCAGAGGAGGGTCCTGAGTAAATTTAAATTAGAAATAAATGCAGAGGAAGGTCCTGAGTAAATTTAAAATTAGAAATAAATGCACAGGAGGGTCCTGAGTAAATGTAAATTAGAAATAAAGGCACAGGAAGGTCCTGAGTAAATTTAAATTAAAATTAAAGGCACAGGATGGTCCTGAGGAAATTTAAATTAGAAATAAATGCACAGGAGGGTCCTGAGTAAATTTAAATTAAAATAAAATGCAGAGGAGGGTCCTGAGTAAATTTAAATTAAAATTAAATGCACAGGAGGGTCCTGAGTAAATTTAAATTAAAAGTAAATGCAGAGGAGGGTCCTGAGTAAATTTAAATTAGAAATAAATGCATGGGATGGTCCTGAGTAAATTTAAATTAAAATGAAATGCAGAGGAGGGTCCTGAGTAAATTTAAATTAAAAGTAAATGCACAGGGTGGTCCTGAGTAAATTAAAATTAAAATTAAAGGCACAGGTGAATCCTGAGTAAATTAAAATTAAAATTAAATGCACAGGAGGGTCCTGAGTAAATTTAAATTAAAAGTAAATGCACAGGAGGGTCCTGAGTAAATTTGAATTAAAATTAAATTAAAGGTAAAGGCACAGGAGGGTCCTGAGTAAATTTAAATTAAAATTAAATGCACAGGTGAATCCTGAGTAAATTAAAATTAAAAGTAAAGGCACAGGATGGTCCTGAGTAAATTTAAATTAAACTGAAATGCACTGGATGGTCCTGAGTAAATTAAAATTAGAAATAAATGCACAGGATGGTCCTGAGTAAATTTGAATTAAAAGTAAAGACACGGGTGAGTCTTGAGTAAATTAAAATTAAAATGAAATGCACAGGAGGGTCCTGAGTAAATTTAAATTAAAAGTAAAGGCAGAGGAGGGTCCTGAGTAAATTTAATTTAATTCTCCCCTTTCCTCCAGCCCTGAACCTGCTGCTCAAGGACCCCGTGCCCGCCGTGCGTGTCAAGGTGGCCGAGACGCTGGGCCGGCTGGTGAGGGTCCTGTGAGCCAGGGAGAGCCTGGAGGGGATCCTGGGAGCCCCTGGAGACCCTCTGGATCTGATCCTGGGATCCATGGAGAGCCTGGATGTGACCCTGTGAGCCCCTGGATGGGATCCATGGAGAGCCTGGATGGGGTCCTGTGAGCCAGGGAGGGGGTCCTGGGAGACATGGAGACCCCTGGATCTGATCCTGGGAACCCTGGATGGGATCCTGGGAGCCCCTGGATGTGACCCTGGGAGTCCCTGGAGACCCTCTGGATCTGATCCTGGGATCCATGGAGAGCCTGGATGGGATTCTGGGAGCCCTGGAGACCCCCATCCCTGGATCCTGGGAGCCCTGGAGACCCTCTGGATCTGATCCTGGGATCCATGGAGAGCCTGGATCTGATCCTGGGAACCCTGGATGGGATCCTGGGAGCCCCTGGAGACCCTCTGGATCTGACCCTGGGAGACCTGGAGAGCCTGGATGGGATCCTGGGAGACCTGGAGAGCCTGGATGGGATCCTGGGAACCCTGGATGTGATCCTGGGAACCCTGGAGAGCCTGGATGGGATCCTGGGAGCCATGGAGGGGATCCTGGGAGACCTGGAGAGCCTCTGGTTCTGATCCTGGGAACCCTGGAGAGCCTCTGGATCTGATCCTGGGAGCCCTGGAGAGCCCCTGGATGTGATCCTGGGAGCCAGGGAGGGGATCCTGGGAACCCTGGAGAGCCTGGATCTGATCCTGGGAGCCATCAATGGGATCCTGGGAGCCCTGGAGAGCCTCTGGATCTGACCCTGGGAGCCCTGGAGAGCCTCTGGATCTGATCTTGGGAGCCCTGGAGACCCCCTGGATGTGATCCTGGGAGCCAGGGAGGGGATCCTGGGAACCCTGGATGGGATCCTGGGAACCCTGGAGAGCCTGGATGGGATCCTGGGAGCCCCTGGATGGGATCCTGGGAGCCCTGGATGGGATCCTGGGAGCCCCTGGATGGGATCCTGGGAGCCCTTGGAGACCCTCTGGATCTGATCCTGGGAGCCCTGGAGAGCCTCTGGATCTGACCCTGGGAGCCCCTGGAGAGCCTGGATGTGATCCTGGGAACCCTGGATGGGATCCTGGGAGCCATGGATGGGATCCTGGGAGCCATGGAGAGCCTGGATGGGATCCTGTGAGCCCCTGGATATGATCCTGGGAACCCTGGAGAGCCTGGATGGGATCCTGGGAGACCTGGATGTGATCCTGGGAGCCCTGGAGAGCCTGGATGGGATCCTGGGAGCCATGGAGGGGATCCTGGGAGTCCCTGGAGAGCCTGGATCTGATCCTGGGAGCCCCTGGAGACCCTCTGGATCTGATCCTGGGAGCCAGGGAGACCCCCTGGATCTGATCCTGGGAACCCTGGATGGGATCCTGGGAGCCCTGGAGACCCTCTGGATCTGACCCTGGGAGCCCCTGGAGAGCCTGGATCTGATCCTGGGAGCCATCAATGGGATCCTGGGAGCCCTGGAGACCCTCTGGATCTGACCCTGGGAGTCCCTGGAGACCCCCTGGATCTGATCCTGGGAGCCCTGGAGAGCCTGGATGTGATCCTGGGAGCCATGGAGGGGATCCTGGGAAACCTGGAGAGCCCTGGATGGGATCCTGGGAGACATGGATGGGATCCTGGAAACCCTGGAGAGCCTCTGGATCTGATCCTGGGAGCCCCTGGAGAGCCTGGATGGGATCCTCGGAGCCAGGGAGGGGATCCTGGGAGACCTGGAGACCCTCTGGATCTGATCCTGGGAGTCCCTGGAGAGCCTGGATCTGATCCTGGGAACCATGGAGGGGATCCTGGGAGCCATGGATGGGATTCTGGGAACCCTGGATGGGATCCTGGAAACCCTGGAGACCTCCTGGATCTGATCCTGGGAGCCCTGGAGACCCTCTGGATGTGATCCTGGGAACCCTGGAGAGCCTGGATGGGATCCTGGGAGCCCTGGAGACCTCCTGGATGTGACCCTGTGAGCCCCTGGATGGGATCCTGGGAGCCCTGGATGGGATCCTGGGAGCCAGGGAGACCCTCTGGATCTGATCCTGGGAGCCCTGGAAAGCCTGGATGGGATCCTGGGAGCCATGGATGGGATCCTGGGAACCCTGGAGAGCCTGGATGTGACCTGGGAGTCCTTGGAGAGCCTGGATCTGATCCTGGGAGCCCTGGATGGGATCCTGTGAGACCTGGAGACCCTCTGGATCTGATCCTGGGAGCCCTGGAGAGCCTGGATGTGATCCTGGGAGCCCTGGAGATCCTGGAGCCCCCCTGGGTTGGATCCTGTGAGCCCTGGAGACCCCCTGGGTCAGATCCTGGGAACCCTGGAGACCCCCTGGGTCAGATCCTGGGAGCCCTGGAGATCCTGGAGACCCCCTGGACCAGATCCTAGGAGCCCTGGAGTTCCTGGAGACCCCCTGGGTCAGATCCTGGAGATCCTGGAGATCCTGGAGACCCCCTGGGTCAGATCCTGGGAATCCTGGAGACCCCCTGGGTCAGATCCTGGGAGCCCTGGAGATCCTGGAGCCCCCCATCCCTGGATCCTGGGAGCCCTGGAGATCCTGGAGCCCCCCATCCCTGGATCCTGGGAGCCCTGGGAGCCCCCCCAACTCCATCCACAGCAATACTGGGGGGGGGTCCCTCCCCACCACAGGGGCCCCCCGGGCACTGCCACGTCTTCCTGCACTTCCCTGCCCGGCTCCCTCTGGATGGGGGGCACACGGGGGGCACACCAGGGGCACACCCAGACCCATTTGGGGTCTCTGGGATGAGGGGAAGGGGCTCCAGCTTGACCTGGATCCCAGGGCTGGCACCATCCCGGGATCCCCCCGGGAGCAGGATGGATCCTGACCCCCCCCTGCTGCTCCCCAGTGCTGATCAGGGGGGTCCTGCCCCCCCCGGGGGGCACACGGGGGGCTCTGGGATGGGTGGGAAGGGGCTCCACCATGACCTGGATCCCAGGGCTGGCACCATCCCGGGAGCAGGATGGATCCTGACCCCCCCCTGCTGCTCCCCAGTGCTGATCAGGGGGGTCCTGCCCCCCCCGGGGGCACACGGGGGGTTTGGGATGGTGGGAAGGGGTTCTACCATGACCTGGATCCCAGGGTTGGCACCATCCCGGGAGCAGGATGGATCCTGACCCCCCCCCTGCTGCTCCCCAGTGCTGATCAGGGGGTCCTGCCCCCCCCGGGGGGTACACGAGGGGCACACCCAGCCCCATTTGGGGTCTCTGGGATGGGGGGAAGGGGTTCCACCATGACCTGGATCCCAGGGTTGGCACCATCCCGGGATCCCCCCGGGAGCAGGATGGATCCTGACCCCCCTCACTGCTGCTTCCAGCCCCCCCCAGTGATGAACAGGGGGGTCCTGCCCCCCCCCGGGGGGCACACGAGGGGGGTTTGGGATGAGGGGAAGGGGCTCCACCATGACCTGGATCCCAGGGCTGGCACCATCCCGGGAGCAGGATGGATCCTGACCCCCCCTTGCTGTTCCCCAGTGCTGAATGGGGGGTCCTGCCCCCCCCGGGGGGCACACGGGGGGGGTTTGGGATGAGGGGAAGGGGCTCCACCATGACCTGGATCCCAGGGTTGGCACCATCCCGGGATCCCCCCGGGAGCAGGATGGATCCTGACCCCCCCCTGCTGCTTCCAGACCCCCCCAATGATGAACAGGGGGGTCCTGCCCCCCCCCGGGGGGCACACGGGGGGTTTTGGGATGAGGGGAAGGGGCTCCACCATGACCTGGATCCCAGGGTTGGCACCATCCCGGGATCCTCCCCGGGAGCAGGATGGATCCTGACCCCCCCCTTGCTGTTCCCCAGTGCTGAATGGGGGGGTCCTGCCCCCCCCCGGGGGGCACACGGGGGGGGTTTGGGATGAGGGGAAGGGGCTCCACCATGACCTGGATCCCAGGGTTGGCACCATCCCGGGATCCCCCCCGGGAGCAGGATGGATCCTGACCCCCCTCACTGCTGCTTCCAACCCCCCCCCAATGATGAATTTGGGGTCCTGTCCCCCCCCCCCTCGGGCCCCCCCTGGTGAATGTGACCGTGTCCCGTCCCCCCCCTCACACACACACATTGTACATAAACTTATTTTTAAATAAAGCTCTTTGCTCCTCACACCCTCCGGTTTGACACCTCTTTGTGTCTGCACGGGGGGGGGGGGGGCACAGGAGGGTCCTGAGTGAATTTGAATTAAAATAAAATGCACAGGAGGGTCCTGAGTAAATTTGAATTAAAATAAAATGCACAGGAGGGTCCTGAGTAAATTTAAATTAAAAGTAAAGGCAGAGGGGTTTGACACCTCTTTGTCTGCACGGGGGGGGGCCTGGGGGGACACTTGGGTTGTGGGGGGGGGCCCCTCTGGAAGGAGGATTTGTCACTCCTGTCACATCCCAGGGACTCCTGGATCCTGTGGGATTTGTCACTCCTGTCACATCCCAGGGACTCCTGGATCCTGTGGGATTTGTCACTCCTGTCACATCCCAGGGACTCCTGGATCCTGTGGGATGTGTCACTCCTGTCACCAGCGGGGCCCTGAGGGAACAAGCCTGGGAAGAGCTGCTGGGAAGAGGGAGCAGATCCCTCTGGGGGTTCCAGGGGGGGGAACAGGGGGCACCCCGGGAATTCAGGACACGGCAGCCAGGATTGTATCTAGAGGAGTTTTAATGAGCCCCGGGAATCCGGAGCGGGAGCGACGATCCCGGGAGGGTCCGGGCTCCGGGAGGGTCCCGGTGGGACGTGGTGGTCCTGGTAGGAGGGTCCCACCGTGGTGTCTCCAGCTCTGGGAAAGTCCCACCGTGATGGTCCCAGCCCTGCCCCACTCCCAGGGGGTGCTGGATCCGGAGCAGGGCCGGGATCCCTTGGGATGAGGAGCAGGGCCGGGATCCCTCGGGATGAGGAGCAGGGTTGGGATCCCTCGGGATGAGGAGCAGGGTTGGGATCCCTCGGGATGAGGAGCAGGGCCGGGATGAGGAGCAGGGCTGGGATCCCTCAGGATGAGGAGCAGGGCCGGGATCCCTCGGGATGAGGAGCAGGGCCAGGATCCCTCGGGATGAGGAGCAGGGTTGGGATCCCTCGGGATGAGGAACCGGGATCCCTCGGGATGAGGAGCAGGGCCGGGATCCCTCGGGATGAGGAGCAGGGATGGGATCCCTCGGGATGAGGAGCAGGGTTGGGATCCCTTGGGATGAGGAGCAGGGCCCCAGGATCCCTCGGGATGAGGAGCAGGGATGGGATCTCTCGGGATGAGGAGCAGGGTTGGGATCCCTCGGGATGAGGAGCAGGGCCAGGACCCCTCGGGATGAGGAGTAGGGTTGGGATCCCTCGGGATGAGGAGCAGGGCCGGGATCCCTCGGGATGAGGAGCCGGGATCCCTCAGGATGAGGAGCAGGGATGGGATCCCTCAGGATGAGGAGCAGGGCTGGGATCCCTCGGGATGAGGAGCAGGGCCGGGATCCCTCAGGATGAGGAGCCGGGATCCCTTGGGATGAGGAGCAGGGCCGGGATCCCTTGGGATGAGGAGCAGGGTTGGGATCCCTCAGGATGAGGAGCAGGGCCGGGATCCCTCGGGATGAGGAGCCGGGATCCCTCGGGATGAGGAGCAGGGCCGGGATCCCTCGGGACGAGGAGCAGGGCTGGGATCCCTCGGGATGAGGAGCAGGGTTGGGATCCCTCGGGATGAGGAGCAGGGTTGGGATCCCTCGGGATGAGGAGCAGGGCCGGGATCCCTCGGGAGGAGGAGCAGGGCCGGGATCCCTCGGGATGAGGAGCAGGGCTGGGATCCCTCGGGATGAGGAACCGGGATCCCTTGGGATGAGGAGCAGGGCCCCAGGATCCCTCGGGATGAGGAGCAGGGATGGGATCTCTCGGGATGAGGAGCAGGGCCGGGATCCCTCGGGATGAGGAGCCGGGATCCCTCAGGATGAGGAGCAGGGATGGGATCCCTCAGGATGAGGAGCAGGGCTGGGATCCCTCGGGATGAGGAGCAGGGCCGGGATCCCTCAGGATGAGGAGCCGGGATCCCTTGGGATGAGGAGCAGGGCCGGGATCCCTTGGGATGAGGAGCAGGGTTGGGATCCCTCAGGATGAGGAGCAGGGCCGGGATCCCTCGGGATGAGGAGCCGGGATCCCTCGGGATGAGGAGCAGGGCCGGGATCCCTCGGGACGAGGAGCAGGGCTGGGATCCCTCGGGAGGAGGAGCAGGGCCGGGATCCCTCGGGATGAGGAGCAGGGCTGGGATCCCTCAGGATGAGGAGCAGGGTTGGGATCCCTCGGGATGAGGAGTAGGGTTGGGATCCCTCGGGATGAGGAGCAGGGCCGGGATCCCTCGGGATGAGGAGCAGGGCCGGGATCCCTTGGGATGAGGAGCAGGGCCGGGATCCCTCGGGATGAGGAGCAGGGTTGGGATCCCTCAGGATGAGGAGCAGGGCCGGGATCCTTCGGGATGAGGAGCAGGGTTGGGATCCCTCGGGATGAGGAGCAGGGCCGGGATCCTTCGGGATGAGGAGCAGGGTTGGGATCCCTCGGGATGAGGAGCAGGGCCGGGATCCCTCGGGATGAGGATCAGGGCCGGGATCCCTCGGGATGAGGAGCAGGGTTGGGATCCCTCGGGATGAGGAGAAGGGCCGGGATCCCTCGGGATGAGGAGCAGGGTTGGGATCCCTCGGGATGAGGAGCAGGGTTGGGATCCCTCGGGAAGAGGAGCAGGGTTGGGATCCCTCGGGATGAGGAGAAGGGTTGGGATCCCTCGGGATGAGGAGTAGGGCTGGGATCCCTCAGGATGAGGAGCAGGGCCGGGATCCCTCAGGATGAGGAGCAGGGCCGGGATCCTTCAGGATGAGGAGCAGGGCTGGGATCCCTCGGGATGTGGAGCAGGGCCCCAGGATCCCTTGGGATGAGGAGCAGGGTTGGGATCCCCCGGGATGAGGAGCCGGGATCCCTCGGGATGAGGAGCAGGGTTGGGATCCCTCGGGATGAGGAGCAGGGTTGGGATCCCTCGGGATGAGGAGCAGGGCCCCAGGATCCCTCGGGATGAGGAGCAGGGTTGGGATCTCCCGGGATGAGGAGCCGGGATCCCTCGGGATGAGGAAGGCCAGGATCCCTCGGGATGAGCTACGTGTAGAGCCGGACGGTGCCGTCGGCGCCCGAGGAGAAGACCCAGGGCTGGGTGGGGTGGAAAAGCACGTCCAGGACCCCCAGGTCCAGGGTGAGAACGTGGCCCTTGAGCACCTTCACGGGCACCAGCAGCGGGTTCTGCAGCAGGTCACTGGGGGGGTGGAGGGGGGACAGGTCAGTGGGGGCTCCAACCTCCCCAAAACCGCCCCAAAAATGCTGTGTCCTACCCCAAAATGCTGTGTCCTATCCCAAAATGCTGTGTCCTATCCCAAAAATGCTGTGTCCTACCCCAAAATGCTGTGTCCTATCCCAAAAATGCTGTGTCCCACCCCAGAAATGCTGTGTCCAGTCCCAAAAATGTTGTGTCCCACCCCAGAAATGCTGTGTCCCACCCCAGAAATGCTGTGTCCCACCCCAGAAATGCTGTGTCCCACCCCAGAAATGCTGTGTCCAGTCCCAAAAATGTTGTGTCCCACCCCAAAAATGCTCTGTCCTACCCCAAAAATGCTGTGTCCAGTCCCAAAAATGCTGTGTCCCACCCCAAAAATGCTGTGTCCAGTCCCAAAAATGCTGTGTCCCACCCCAGAAATGCTGTGTCCTACCCCAAAAATGCTGTGTCCCACCCCAAAAATGCTCTGTCCTACCCCAAAATGCTGTGTCCTACCCAAGAAATGCTGTGTCCGTGTTACAATCTGCTCCAAAAATGCTGTGTCCCACCCCAGAAATGCTGTGTCCCATCCCAAAAATGCTGTGTCCTATCCCAAAAATGCTGTGTCCTACCCCAAAATGCTGTGTCCTATCCCAAAAATGCTGTGTCCTACCCTAAAAATGCTGTGTCCCACCCCAAAAATGCTGTGACCTGCCCCAAAAATGCTGTGTCCCACCCCAAAAATGCTGTGTCCTACCCCAAAAATGCTGTGTCCTACCCTAAAAATGCTGTGTCCCAGCCTGCTGTGTCCTACCATAAAAATGCTGTGTCCTACCCCAAAAAATGCTGTGTCCTACCCCAAAAATGCCGTGTCCTACCCCAAAAATGCCGTGTCCCACCCCAGAAATGCTGTGTCCCACCCCAAAAATGCTGTGTCCCACCCCAAAAATGCTGTGTCCTGCCCCAAAAATGCTGTCCCACCCCAGAAATGCTGTGTCCGTGTTACAATCTGCCCCAAAAATGCTGTGTCCTACCCAAGAAATGCTGTGTCCTACCTCCAAAAAAGCTCTGTCCTACCCCAGAAATGCTGTGTCCTACCCCAAACATGCTGTGTCCCACCCCAAAAATGCTGTGTCCTACCCCAAACATGCTGTGTCCCACCCCAAAAATGCTGTGTCCCACCCCAAACATGCTGTGTCCTACCCCAAAAATGCTGTGTCCCACCCCAAAAATGCTGTGTCCTACCCCAAAAATGCTGTGTCCTACCCTAAAAATGCTGTGTCCCAGCCTGCTGTGTCCTACCATAAAAATGCTGTGTCCTACCCCCAAAAATGCTGTGTCCTACCCCAAAAATGCCGTGTCCTACCCCAAAAATGCCGTGTCCTACCCCAGAAATGCTGTGTCCTACCCCAAAAATGCTGTGTCCCACCCTAGAAATGCTGTGTCCCACCCCAGAAATGCTGTGTCCCACCCCAAAAATGCTGTGTCCTACCCCAGAAATGCTGTGTCCCACCCCAAAAATGCTGTGTCCTACCCCAGAAATGCTGTGTCCCACCCCAGAAATGCTGTGTCCTACCCCAAAAATGCTGTGTCCTACCCTAAAAATGCTGTGTCCCACCCCAAAAATGCTGTGTCCCACCCCAGAAATGCTGTGTCCCACCCCAAAAATGCTGTGTCCTACCCCAAAAATGCTGTGTCCCACCCCAGAAATGCTGTGTCTGTGTTACAATCTGCCCCAAAAATGCTGTGTCCTACCCCAAAAATGCCGTGTCCTACCCCAGAAATGCTGTGTCCTACCCCAGAAATGCTGTGTCCTACCCCAGAAATGCTGTGTCCGTGTTACAATCTGCCCCAAAAATGCTGTGTCCTACCCCAGAAATGCTGTGTCCTACCGCAAAAATGTTGTGTCCCACCCCAAAAATGCTGTGTCCATGTTACAATCTGCCCCAGAAATGCTGAGCCCTATCCCAAAAATGCTGTGTCCCACCCCAAAAATGCTGTGTCCATGTTACAATCTGCCCCAGAAATGCTGAGCCCTATCCCAAAAATGCTGTGTCCCACCCCAAAAATGCTGTGTCCCACCCCAGAAATGCTGTGTCCCACCCCAAAAATGCTGTGTCCCACCCCAGAAATGCTGTGTCCCGCCCCAAAAATGTTGTGTCCCACCCCAAAAATGCTGTGTCCATGTTACAATCTGCCCCAGAAATGCTGAGCCCTATCCCAAAAATGCTGTGTCCCACCCCAAAAATGCTGTGTCCCACCCCAGAAATGCTGTGTCCCACCCCAAAAATGCTGTGTCCCACCCCAGAAATGCTGTGTCCCGCCCCAAAAATGCCGTGTCCTACCCCCAAAAATGCTGTGTCCCACCCCAAAAATGCTGTGTCCCGCCCCCAGGGGCCCCACAGGCTCTGCTGGAGGAGAGGAGCCCCCAGCCCAGCCCCCCCAGCCCCACATACTTGTAGACCATCCCGTGGCAGACGATGACGGTGCCGTCGTCGGAGCCGGAGGCGAAGAGTGGGTAGTGCCGGTGGAAGGCCACGCTGCGCAGGGCACGGCGGTGGTGCCTGGGCATGAGGGAGGAGGTTGGCATGGGGGGAACGGGGAGGGCACGGCGGTGGTGCCTGGGCATGAGGGGGGATGTTGGCATGGGGGGAATGGGGAGGGCACGGCGGTGGTGCCTGGGCATGAGGGGGGATGTTGGCATGGGGGGAACGGGGAGGGCACGGCGGTGGTGCCTGGGCATGAGGGAGGAGGTTGGAATGGGGGGAACGGGGAGGGCACGGCGGTGGTGCCTGGGCATGAGGGAGGAGGTTGGCATGGGGGGAACGGGGAGGGCACGGCGGTGGTGCCTGGCACGGGGGAGGAGGTTGGCATGGGGGGAACGGGGAGGGCACGGCGGTGGTGCCTGGGCATGAGGGGGGAGGTTGGCATGGGGGGAACGGGGAGGGCACGGCGGTGGTGCCTGGCACGGGGGGAGGAGGTTGGCATGGGGGGAACGGGGAGGGCACGGCGGTGGTGCCTGGCACGGGGGAGGAGGTTGGCATGGGGGGAACGGGGAGGGCACGGCGGTGGTGCCTGGCACGGGGAGGGATGTTGTTGGCATGGGGGGAACGGGGAGGGCACGGCGGTGGTGCCTGGCACGGGGGGAGGAGGTTGGCATGGGGGGAACGGGGAGGGCACGGCGGTGGTGCCTGGCACGGGGGAGGAGGTTGGCATGGGGGGAACGGGGAGGGCACGGCGGTGGTGCCTGGCACGGGGGAGGATGGTGAGATGGGGGGAACGGGGAGGGCACGGTGGTGGTGCCTGGCACGGGGGGAGGGATGGTGAGATGGGGGGAACGGGGAGGGCACGGCGGTGGTGCCTGGCACGGGGAGGGAGGTTGGCATGGGGGGAACGGGGGGAGAAAGGGGGGCCAGGTCCTTCCCGGGGGATCCGGGATGGGATGGGATTTAGGGACACCCCCCCCGGCTCTGGGAGAGGGGAACTGGGATAAACTGGGAGCTGAGAGTCTGCCCAGGGGAACTGGGACAAACTGGGAGCTGAGAGTGTCCCCAGGGGAACTGGGATAAACTGGGAGCTGCTGTGGGATCTGGAGAGCTGAGACTGTCCCCATTTAGGAACTGGGACAAACTGGGAGCTGAGACTGTTCCCACAGGAACTGGAATAAACTGGGAGCTGAGACTGTCCCCAGGGGAACTGGGATAAACTGGGAGCTGAGACTGTCCTCAGGGGAACTGGGACAAACTGGGAGCTGAGACTGTGCCCAGGGGAACTGGGATAAACTGGGAGCTGAGACTGTGCCCAGGGGAACTGGGATAAACTGGGAGCTGAGACTGTCCCCATTTAGGAACTGGGACAAACTGGGAGCTGAGACTGTTCCCACAGGAACTGGAATAAACTGGGAGCTGAGACTGTGCCCAGGGGAACTGGGATAAACTGGGAGCTGAGAGTGTCCCCAGGGGAACTGGGATAAACTGGGAGCTGAGACTGTCCTCAGGGGAACTGGGATAAACTGGGAGCTGAGGCTGTCCTCAGGGGAACTGGGATAAACTGGGAGCTGCTGTGGGCTCTGGAGAGCTGAGACTGTCCCCAGGGGAACTGGAACAAACTGGGAGCTGAGAGTGTCCCCAGGGGAACTGGGATAAACTGGGAGCTGAGACTGTCCCCAGGGGAACTGGGATAAACTGGGAGCTGAGACTGTGCCCATTTAGGAACTGGGATAAACTGGGAGTTGAGAGCGTCCCCAGGGGAACTGGGATAAACTGGGAGTTGAGACTGTGCCCAGGGGAACTGGGATAAACTGGGAGCTGAGGCTGTCCCCAGGGGAACTGGGATAAACTGGGAGCTCAGGCTATTCCCAGGGGAACTGGGACAAACTGGGAGCTGCTGTGGGCTCTGGAGAGCTGAGACTGTGCCCAGGGGAACTGGGACAAACTGGGAGCTGAGACTGTCCTCAGGGGAACTGGGATAAACTGGGAGCTGAGACTGTCCTCAGGGGAACTGGGATAAACTGGGAGCTGAGACTGTTCCCAGGGGAACTGGGATAAACTGGGAGCTGAGACTGTTCCCATTTAGGAACTGGGACAAACTGGGAGCTGAGACTGTTCCCAGGGGAACTGGGATAAACTGGGAGCTGAGACTGTTCCCATTTAGGAACTGGGACAAACTGGGAGCTGAGACTGTTCCCAGGGGAACTGGGATAAACTGGGAGCTGAGACTGTGCCCAGGGGAACTGGGACAAACTGGGAGCTGAGACTGTGCCCAGGGGAACTGGGATAAACTGGGAGCTGAGACTGTGCCCAGGGGAACTGGGATAAACTGGGAGCTGAGACTGTGCCCAGGGGAACTGGGACAAACTGGGAGCTGCTGGGGGCTCTGGAGAGCTGAGACTGTGCCCAGGGGAACTGGGACAAACTGGGAGCAGAGACTGTCCTCAGGGGAACTGGGATAAACTGGGAGCTGAGACTGTGCCCATTTAGGAACTGGGATAAACTGGGAGCTGAGACTGTGCCCAGGGGAACTGGGACAAACTGGGAGCTGCTGTGGCCCCACTGGCTGCTCCCAGCAGAGCCCCAGGGGCTCCAATTCCCCCGTGAGGTCCCAGGGGAGGGCCCAGCCCCAACTGGGGGACTCTGGGGGGGCTCTGGGGGGCTCTGGGCGGGGCAGGGGGGGCTGGCAGGGGCTCACCGGAGCAGTTGGTAGGGTCTGGTGGACAGGTCCAGGTCAAACCAGGCCAGTTTGCTGTCGTAGCTCCCGCAGATCACGTTGTCACCTGCACAGGGAGCAGGGAATTAGGGAATTAGGGAATGCCTGGAATGATGGGGGCACTTTGGGGGGGATTCAGGTGTTGGAGTGTGCAGAGGAGGGACAGGAGAATCGGGAATGGTGTCACCTGCACAGGAAACAGGGAATTAGGGAATGCCTGGAATGGTGGGGGCAGTTTGTGGGGGAGATTCAGGTGTTGGAGTGTCCAAAGGTGGGACAGGGGGATGGGGAATGGTGTCACCTGCACAGGGAACAGGGAATTAGGGAATGCCTGGAATGGTGGGGGCACTTTGGGGGGTATTGGAGTGTGCAGAGGAGGGACAGGGGGATAGGGAATGGTGTCACCTTCACAGGGAATTAGGGAATTCCTGGAATGGTGGGAGCACTTTGGGGGGGAGATTCAGGTGTTGGAGTATCCAGAGGAGGGACAGGGGAATGGGGAATGGTGTCACCTGCACAGGGAACAGGGAATTAGGGAATTATGGGAATGGTAGGGGCACTTTGTGGGGGAGATTGAGGTGCTGGAGTGTCCAGAGGAGGGACAGGGGGATGGGGAATGGTGTCACCTGCACAGGGAACAGGGAATTAGGGAATTAGGGAATGGTGGGGGCACTTTGGGGGGGAGATTGAGGTGTTGGAGTATCCAAAGGAGGGACAGGGGGGTGGGGAATGGTGTCACCTGACAGGGAATTAGGGAATTCCTGGAATGGTGGGGGCACTTTGGGGGGGAGATTCAGGTGCTGGAGTGTCCAGAGGAGGGACAGGGGGATGGGGAATGGTGTCACCTGCACAGGGAATTAGGGAATTAGGGAATTATGGGAATGGTGGGGGCACTTTGGGGGGCATTGGAATGTCCAGAGGAGGGACAGGAGAATCGGGAATGGTGTCACCTGCGCAGGGAACAGGGAATTAGGGAATTAGGGAATTATGGGAATGGTGGGGGCACTTTGGGGGGAAGATTGAGGTGCTGGAGTGTCCAGAGGAGGGACAGGGGGATGGGGAATGGTGTCACCTGTGCAGGGAATTAGGGAATTAGGGAATGCCTGGAATGGTGGGGGCACTTTGGGGGGCAGATTCAGGTGTTGGAGTGTCCAGAGGAGGGACAGGGGGATGGGGAATGGTGTCACATGCACAGGGAATTAGGGAATTAGGGAATTCTGGGAATGGTGGGGGCACTTTGGGGGGGGAGATTCAGGTGTTGGTGTGTCCAGAGGAGGGACAGGGGGATGGGGAATGTTGTCACCTAGGGAATTAGGGAATTCCTGGAATGGTGGGGGCACTTTGGGGGGGAGATTGAGGTGTTGGAGTGTCCAGAGGAGGGACAGGAGAAACGGGAATGGTGTCACCTGCACAGGGAACAGGGAATTAGGGAATGCCTGGAATGGTGGGGGCACTTTGGGGGGCAGATTCAGGTGTTGGAGTGTGCAGAGGAGGGACAGGGGGATGGGGAATGGTGTCACCTGCACAGGGAATTAGGGAATTAGGGAATGCCTGGAATGGTGGGGGGGCTTTGGGGGGGGGAGATTGAGGTGTTGGAGTGTCCAGAGGAGGGACAGGGGGATGGGGAATGGTGTCACCTGCACAGGGAATTAGGGAATTAGGGAATTCCTGGAATGGTGGGGGCAGTTTGGGGGGGAGATTCAGGTGTTGGAGTGTGCAGAGGGACAGGGGGATGGGGAATGGTGTCACCTGCACAGGGAACAGGGAATTAGGGAATTAGGGAATTCCTGGAATGGTGGGGGCAGTTTGGGGGGCAGATTGAGGTGTTGGAGTGTCCAGAGGAGGGACAGGGGGATGGGGAATGGTGTCACCTGCACAGGGAATTAGGGAATTATGGGAATGGTGGGGGCAGTTTGGGGGGCAGATTCAGGGGGGGGTTGGTCTCTTTTCCCATCAGCAAGACAAGAGGGCTGGGTCTGAAGCTGTGCCAGGGGAGGGTTAGGTTGGATATCAGGAAGAAATTCTTTGCAGAGAGGGTGCTCAGCCACTGGAATGGGCTGCCCAGGGAAGGGGGGGATTCTCCATCCCTGGAGGTGTTTAAGGACAGACTGGATGTGGCATCAGTGCCATGGGCTGGGAACCACGGCGGGGTTGGATCAAGGGTTGGACTGGATGATCTCGGGAGGTCCCTTCCAACCCAGCTGATTCTGGGATTCTCTGATTCTGTCATTCTATCATTCTATCATTCTGTCATTCTGTCATTCAGTCATTCTGTGATTCTGTGATTCTCTGATTCAGTGATTCTGTGATTCTCTGATTCAGTGATTCTGTGATTCTGTAATTCTCTGATTCTGTGATTCTGTGATTCTATAATTCTCTGATTCTGTGATTCTATGACTGTGATTCTCTGATTCTATGATTCTGTAATTCTCTGATTCTATGATTTTGTGATTCTGTGATTCCGTGATTCTGTGATTCTCTGATCTCTGATTCTATGATTTTGTGATTCTGTGATTCCGTGATTCTGTGATTCTGTGATTCTCTGATCTCTGATTCTGTGATTCTGTAATTCTGTGATTCTGTGATTCTGTGATTCTCTGATCTCTGATTCTCTGATTCTCTGACTGTAATTCTCTGATTCTCTGACTGTGATTCCCTGATCCTCCGACTCCAAGCCATCCCACCACTCCACAATCCCACCACCCCCCACCCCTCCAGCCCCCCGGGGCAGGGTGGGACCCTCACCCACCTCCTGGGTGCACGGCCATGCTGGACACCCACTGGCAGTTGCTCATGAGCTTCTTGGTGAGCTCCTGCTTGAGCAGGTTGTAGACGCGGACGCAGCGCTGGGTGGCCACGAAGAAGAAGGGCCGGGTGGGGTGGAACTGGACGCACTGGACCATCCCCTTGCTCCTCTGGAACGGGGCCTGGCTCCAGCGCTTGCTGCTCTGGTGGATCAGCACCTGCCGGCTGCCCGCGTCGCTCACCACCACGGCAAAGTAGTCGCCCTTGCCGTGCCACGTCACCTGCTTCACCGGCTGGGGGGACAGCGGGGGGAGAGGGTTGGTGACCAGGGAGGGGAGAGGGTAACCAGGGAGGGGAGATGGAACTGGGGTGGTGACAAGGGAGGGGAGATGGTGACAAGGGAGGGGAGATGGAATTTGGGTGGTAAGAAGGGAGGGGAGATGGAACTGGGGTGGTGACAAGGGAGGGGAGAGGGTTGGTAACCAGGGAGGGGAGATGGTGACAAGGGAGGGGAGATGGAATTTGGGTGGTGACAAGGGAGGGGAGATGGAACTGGGTTGGGAACAAGGGAGGGGAGATGGTAACGAGGGAGAGGAGATGGAACTGGGTTGGGAACAAGGAGGGGAGATGGAACTGGGGTGGTGACAAGGGAGGGGAGATGGAACTGGGGTGGTAACAAGGAGGGGAGATGGAACTGGGGTGGTGACAATGGAGGGGAGATGGAACTGGGGTGGGAACAAGGGAGGGGAGATGGAACTGGGTTGGGAACAAGGAGGGGAGATGGAACTGGGGTGGTGACAATGGAGGGGAGATGGAACTGGGGTGGGAACAAGGGAGGGGAGATGGAACTGGGGTGGTGACGAGGGAGGGGAGATGGAACTGGGTTGGTGATAAGGAGGGGAGATGGAACTGGGGTGGTGACAAGGGAGGGGAGATGGAACTGGGGTGGGAACAAGGGAGGGGAGATGGAACTGGCTTGGGAAGAAGGAGGGGAGATGGAACTGGGTTGGTGACAAGGGAGGGGAGATGGAACTGGGGTGGGAACAAGGGAGGGGAGATGGTTGGTAACAAGGGAAGGGAGATGGAACTTGGTAAAAAGGGAGGGGAGATGGAACTGGGTTGGTGACAAGGGAGGGGAGATGGAACTGGGGTGGGAACAAGGGAGGGGAGATGGAACTGGGGTGGTGACAAGGGAGGGGAGATGGAACTTGGGTGGTAACGAGGGAGGGGAGATGGAACTGGGTTGGGAACAAGGGAGGGGAGATGGATGCTGGGGTGGGAACGAGGGAGGGGAGATGGAACTGGGGTGGTGACAAGGGAGGGGAGATGGAACTGGGTTGGGAACAAGGGAGGGGAGATGGAACTGGGTTGGTAACAAGGGAGGGGAGATGGAACTGGGGTGGGAACAAGGGAGGGGAGATGGAACTGGGATGGGAACAAGGGAGGGGAGATGGAACGGGGGTGGGAACAAGAGGGAGATGGAACTGGGGTGGGAACAAGGAGGGGAGATGGAACTGGGGTGGGAACAAGGGAGGGGAGATGGAACTGGGGTGGGAACAAGGGAGGGGAGATGGAACTGGGGTGGGAACAAGGGAGGGGAGATGGAACGGGGGTGGGAACAGGGGAGGGGAGATGGAACTCGGGTGGTGACAAGGGAGGGGAGATGGAACTGGGTTGGTAACAAGGGAGGGGAGATGGAACTGGGTTGGAAACAAGGGAGGGGAGATGGTAACGAGGGAGGGGAGATGGAACTGGGTTGGGAACAAGGGAGGGGAGATGAAATTTGGGTGGTAACGAGGGAGGGGAGATGGAACTGGGGTGGTGACAGGGGAGGGGAGATGGAACTGGGGTGGTGACAAGGGAGGGGAGATGGAATTAGGGTGGTAACAAGGGAGGGGAGATGGAACTGGGGTGGTGACAAGGGAGGGGAGATGGAACTGGGTTGGTGACAAGGGAGGGGAGAGGGTTGGTAACCAGAGAGGGGAGATGGTGACAAGGGAGGGGAGATGGAATTTGGGTGGTGACAAGGGAGGGGAGATGGAACTGGGTTGGTAACAAGGGAGGGGAGATGGAACTGGGTTGGAAACAAGGGAGGGGAGATGGTAACGAGGGAGGGGAGATGGAACTGGGTTGGGAACAAGGGAGGGGAGATGGAACTGGGTTGGAAACAAGGGAGGGGAGATGGTAACGAGGGAGGGGAGATGGAACTGGGTTGGTGACAAGGGAGGGGAGATGGAACTGGGGTGTTGACAGGGGAGGGGAGATGGAACTGGGGTGGGAACAAGGGAGGGAGATGGAACTGGGGTGGTAACGAGGGAGGGGAGATGGAACAGGGGTGGGAACAAGGGAGGGGAGATGGAACTGGGGTGGTGACAAGGGAGGGGAGATGGAACTGGGGTGGTGACAAGGGAGGGGAGATGGAATTAGGGTGGTAACAAGGGAGGGGAGATGGAACTGGGTTGGTAACAAGGGAGGGGAGATGGAACTGGTTGGTGACAAGGGAGGGGAGAGGGTGAGAGGGAGGGGAGATGGAACTTGGGTGGTAACAAGGGAGGGGAGATGGAACTGGTTGGTGACAAGGGAGGGGAGAGGGTTGGTAACCAGAGAGGGGAGATGGTGACAAGGGAGGGGAGATGGAATTTGGGTGGTGACAAGGGAGGGGAGATGGAACTGGGTTGGTGACAAGGGAGGGGAGATGGAACTGGGTTGGAAACAAGGGAGGGGAGATGGAACTGGGGTGGTGACAGGGGAGGGGAGATGGAACTGGGGTGGTGACAAGGGAGGGGAGATGGAACTGGTTGGAAACAAGGGAGGGGAGATGGTAACGAGGGAGGGGAGATGGAACTGGGTTGGGAACAAGGGAGGGGAGATGGAACTGGGGTGTTGACAGGGGAGGGGAGATGGAACTGGGGTGGGAACAAGGGAGGGGAGATGGAACTGGGGTGGTAACGAGGGAGGGGAGATGGAACAGGGGTGGGAACAAGGGAGGGGATATGGAACTGGGGTGGGAACAAGGGAGGGGAGATGGAACTGGGGTGGGAACAAGGGAGGGGAGATGGAACTGGGGTGGGAACAAGGGAGGGGAGATGGAACTGGGGTGGGAACAAGGGAGGGGAGAGGGAACTGGGGTGGGAACAAGGGAGGGGAGAGGGAACTGGGGTGGGAACAAGAGGGGAGATGGAACTGGGATGGGAACAAGAGGGGAGATGGAACTGGGTTGGTGACAAGGGAGGGGAGATGGAACTGGGTTGGTGACAAGGGAGGGGAGATGGAACTGGGGTGGGAACAAGGGAGGGGAGATGGAACTGGGGTGGGAACAAGGGAAGGGAGATGGAACTGGGTTGGTGACAAGGGAGGGGAGGTGGAACTGGGGTGGTGACAAGGGAGGGGAGATGGAATTAGGGTGGGAACAAGGGAGGGGAGATGGAACTTGGTAACAAGGGAGGGGAGATGGAACTGGGTTGGTAACAAGGAGGGGAGATGGAACTGGGGTGGTGACAGGGGAGGGGAGATGGAACTGGGGTGGTGACAGGGGAGGGGAGATGGTGACAAGGGAGGGGAGATGGAACTGGGGTGGCTCCAACAGCCCCCCCCCAAAAATAAATAATAATTTTCTGTAATATTTAATATTAATATTCTTTAGTATCGTATGAATAGATAACAGAAAAATAGATAGATAATATATAGATAAATATTGATAATATAGATAAATATAGAAAATATAGGTAATATATTATCTACAGATAATACAGAGAATATAGATAATATAGATAAATATATAGGTAAATATATTATCTATAGATAATATAGACCATATAGATAATGTAGATAAATACATAGATAAATATATATTATTTATATAATATATCGATAAATATATATTATATAATTATCTATATATATAGTATATAGATAAATATAAATTATTATAGTGTAATAGGTAAATATAAAATAGATAACAAAAATATAATTATAAATATTTTATATCTATTATATAAATTGATAAATAGATATTATATAGATAAATATAGATTATATAGATAAATATAGAAAATATAGGTAATATATTATCTATAGATAATATAGATCATATAGATAAATATATAGGTAAATATATTATCTATAGAAAATACAGACCATATAGGTATTGTAGATAAATACATAGATAAATGTATATAATATAATTTTATATATATATAATATATAGATAAATATATCTTATTATAATAGATAAATATAAAATAGATAACAAAAATACAAATATAAATATTTGACATCTATTTTATATAAATATATAAATAGATAACAGATAAATAGATATATAATATAGATATATAATATAGACATACATATAGATAATGTAGATAAATACACAGTTAAATATATATTATATAATTATCTATCTATATAATATATAGATAAATATATATTATTATAATAGATAAATATAAAATAGATAACAAAAATATAAATATAGATATCAATATTTGAAATCTATTTTATATAAATAGATAAATAGATACATAATATATAGATAAATATAGATAATATAGACAAATAGAGAAAATGTAGATAATATATTATCTATAGATAATATGGATAATATAGATAAATGTATAGGTAATTATATTATTTATAGATAATATAGATCATATAGATAAATACACAGATACATACATATTATATAATTATATATAATATAGAGATAAATATATATTATTATATAATACATAAATATAAAATAGATAACAAAAATATAAATATAGATATAAATATTTGATATCTATTTTATATAAATAAATAAATAGATAACAGATATATATATAATATATAAATAAATGTTGATGATATAGACAAATATAGAAAATATAGGTAATATATTATCTATAGATAATGTAGATAATATAGATAAATGTATAGGTAAATATAATATCTATGGGTAATATAGATCATATAGATAATGTAGATAAATACATAAATATATATTATATATGTATAATATATAAATATAGATTATATAATTATCTATATATGTAGTATATAAATATAAGTTATTATAGTATAATAGATAAATGTAAAACAGATAACAAAAATATAAATATAGATATAAATACTTTATATCTATTATATAAATAGATAAACAGATAGGTAATATAAGGATAATTATAGATTATATAGATAAATATAGAAAATGTAGGTAATATATTATCTATAGATAATATAGATCATATAGATAAATATATAGAAAATATAGGTAATATATTATCTATAGATAGTATAGACCATATAGATAATGTAGATAAATACACAGATAAATACATATTATATAATTATCTATATAATATATATATTATATTATTATAATACAATAGATAAATATAAAATAGATAACAAAAATATAAATATAGATATAAATATTTGATAACTATTTTATATAAATAGATAAATAGATAACAGATATATATATAATATATAGATAAATGTAGATAATATAGACAAATATAGAAAATATAGGTAATATATTATCTATAGATAATGTAGATAATATAGATAAATGTATAGGTAACTATAAT
This sequence comes from Pseudopipra pipra, assembly GCF_036250125.1. Classification (NCBI taxonomy): domain Eukaryota; kingdom Metazoa; phylum Chordata; class Aves; order Passeriformes; family Pipridae; genus Pseudopipra; species Pseudopipra pipra. The sequence continues at coordinate 41,888 of NW_026990689.1, read as the reverse complement.
ATCTATAGGTAATATAGATAATGTAGATAAATACACAGATAAATATATATTATATAATTATATATATAATATATACATATATAATATTATTATATAATAGATAAATATAAAATAGAAAAATATAAATATAGGTATAAATATTTGATATCTATTTTATATAAATATTTAAATAGATAACAGATAAATAGCTATATAATATATAGATAAATATAGATAATATAGATAAATATGGAAAATATAGGTAAATATATTATCTATAGAAAATATAGACCATATAGATAATGTAGATAAATGCATAGATAAATATATATTATATAATTATATATATAATGTATACATAACTATATATTATTATAATATAAAAGATAAATGTAAAATAGATAACAAAAATATAAATATAGATAGAAATCTTTGATATCTATTTTATGTAAATATATAAATAGATAACAGATAAATAGATATATAATATATAGATAAATGTAGATAATATAGATAAATAGAGAAAATATAGGTAATATATTTTCTACACATAATACAGAGAATATAGATAATAGACAACTATATAGGTAAATATATTATCTATAGATAATATAGACCATATAGATAATGTAGATAAATACATAGAAAAATATATATTATATAATTATATAACTATATAATATATAGATAAATATATATTATTATAATATAATAGTTAAATATAAAATAGATAACAAAAATGTAAATATTTGATATCTATTTTATATAAATAGATAAATAGATAAAAGATAAATAGATATATAATATATAGATAAATATAGATAATATAGGTAAATATAGAAAATATAGGTAATATATTATCTATAGATAATATAGATAAATGTATAGATAAATAATATAATTATATATAATATATAGATATATATATAATATATAAATAAATATAGATAATATAGATAATACATTATCTATAGATAATATAGATAACATAGATAATACAGATAAATATATATTATATAATTATCTATCTATATAATATATAGATAAATATATATTATTGTATTAATTAAAAGGGGCATTTTTAAGGAATTTTATCATTTTTAGGATAAAGGCGAGCGTTGAAAACCTGCCTGGGATATTTTTTTTTTGTTATCTATTTTATATTTATTTGTTATATTATAATAATATATATTATCTATATATTATATATATAGATAATTATATTATATATATTATCTGTATTATCTATATGACCTATACATCTATAGATAATATATTATTTATATTATCTATATTTATCTATATATTATATAAATATATATTTATCAATATACTATATATAATTATATTATTCATATATATTTATCTATATTATCTGTATGATCTATATTATCTATATTTATATACTAATATAAATATATATTTATCTATATATTATCTATATTATCTATAAATATATTACCTATATTTTGTATATTTATCTATACTATCTATATTTATCTATATATTATCTATCTATTTCTCTGTTATCTATTTATATATTTATATAAAACAAATATTTATATTTTTGTTATCTATTTTAGTTTTATCTATTCTTTAATAATAATATATATTTATCTATATATTATATATAGATAATTATATGATATATATTTATATATTTATCTACATTATCTATATGGTCTATATTATCTATAGATAAAATATAACCTATATTTTCTATATTTATCTATATTATCTATATTTATGTATATATTATACATCTATTTGTCTGCTATCTATTTATATATTTATATAAAATACATATCAAATGTTTATATCTACATTTATATTTTTGTTATCTATTTTATATTTATCTATTATATTATAATAATATTTACTTATCTATACATTATATATATAATTATATAATATATATTTCTCTATGTGTTTATCTACATTATCTATATGACCTATATTATCTATAGATAATATATTACCTATATTTTCTATATTTATCTATATTATATACATTATCTATCTATTTCTCTGTTATCTATGATCTATATTATCTATAGATAATATATTATCTATATTATCAATATATATCTATATTATCTATATTTATCTATATATTACATAGCTATTTATCTGTCATCTATTTATCTATTTTTATAAAATAGATATCAAATATTTATATCTATATTTATATTTTTGTTATCTATTTTATACTTATCTATTATATAATAATAATAATAATAATAATAATGATAATAATGATAATAATGATGATAATAATGATGATGATGATGATAATAATGATGATAATAATGATGATAATAATGATGATAATGATGATGATGATGATGATAATAATAATAATAATAATAATAATAATAATAATAATAATAATAATAATAATAATAATAATAATATGATGTTCTCTCATTCCCTGTTTTCCAGGAGCAGGAACAGCCACGGCTCAGACCCATCCGGGGGCCCTGTGCTGGTCCAGGAGCATCCCTGGGATGTTTGGGATGCTTGGGATTCTGTCCCTCGGGATGTAGAGCAGGGGGTGAGGATCCTTTCAGGATCCTGCTCCTTGGGATGCAGGGAAATGAGGGACAAGGATCTTCCCAAAATCCTGCTCCTCGGGATGCAGGGAGAGGGACAAGGACCTTCCCAGGATCCTCGGGATGCAGGGATATGAGGGACAAGGACCTTCCCAGGATCCTGCCCCTCGGGATGCAGGGAGAACGACAAGGACCTTCCCAACATCCTGCCCCTTGGGATGCAGGGATGTGAGGGACAAGGACCTTCCCAGGTTCCTTGGGATGCAGGGAGAGGGACAAGGACCTTCCCAGGATCCTTGGGATGCAGGGATATGAGGGACAAGGACCTTCCCAGGATCCTCGGGATGCAGGGATATGAGGGACAAGGACCTTCCCAGGATCCTGCCCCTCGGGATGCAGGGATATGAGGGACAAGGACCTTCCCAGGATCCTCGGGATGCAGGGAGAGAGAAAAGGACCTTCCCTGGATCCTGCCCCTTGGGATGCAGGGAAAGGGACAAGGACCTTCCCAGGATCCTCGGGATGAAGGGTGAGGGACAAGGACCTTCCCAGGATCCTTGGGATGCAGAGAAGTGAAGGACAAGGACCTTCCCAGGATCCTGCCCCTCAGGATGCAGGGAGAGGGACAAGGACCTTCCCAGGATCCTTGGGATGCAGGGATATGAGGGACAAGGACCTTCCCAGGATCCTCAGGATGCAGGGAAAGAGAAAAGGACCTTCCCAGGATCCTCGGGATGCAGGGATATGAGGGACAAGGACCTTCCCAGGATCCTGCCCCTCGGGATGCAGGGATATGAGGGACAAGGACCTTCCCAGGATCCTGCCCCTCGGGATGCAGGGAAGTGAAGGACAAGGATCTTCCCAAAAATCCTGCTCCTCGGGATGCAGGGAAAGGGACAAGGACCTTCCCAGGATTCTCGGGATGCAGGGAAAGGGAGAAGGACCTTCCCAGCATCCTGCCCCTTGGGATGCAAGGAGAGGGGACAAGGACCTTCCCAGGTTTCCTTGGGATGCAGGGAGAGGGGACAAGGGACCTTCCCAGGATCCTTGGGATGCAGGGAAGTGAAGGACAAGGACCTTCCCAGGATCCTGCCCCTCAGGATGCAGGGAGAGGGACAAGGACCTTCCCAGGATCCTTGGGATGCAGGGATATGAGGGGACAAGGGACCTTCCCAGGATCCTCAGGATGCAGAGAGAGAGAAAAGGACCTTCCCGGGATCCTGCCCCTTGGGATGCAGGGAAATGAGGGAGAAGGACCTTCCCAGGATCCTCGGGATGAAGGGCGAGGGACAAGGACCTTCCCAGGATCCTTGGGATGCAGGGAAAAGGACAAGGACCTTCCCAGGATCCTGCCCCTCGGGATGCAGGGAAAAGGACAAGGGACCTTCCCAGGATCCTTGGGATGCAGGGAAAGGGACAAGGACCTTCCCAGCATCCTGCCCCTTGGGATGCAGGGAAGTGGGGAACAAAGACCTTCCCAGGATCCTTGGGATGCAGGGAAGTGGGGAACAAAGGACCTTCCCAGGATCCTTGGGATGCACAGATATGAGGGGACAAGGACCTTCCCAGGATCCTGCTCCTTGAGATGCAGGGATGTGAGGGACAAGGGACCTTCCCAGGATCCTGCTCTTTGGGATGCAGGGAAATGAGGGACAAGGACCTTCCCAGGATCCTGCTCTTTGGGATGCAGGGAAATGAGGGACAAGGATCTTCCCAAAAATCCTGCTCCTCGGGATGCAGGGAAAGGGACAAGGACCTTCCCAGGATCCTCGGGATGCAGGGATATGAGGGACAAGGACCTTCCCAGGATCCTCGGGATGCAGGGAGAGAGAAAAGGACCTTCCCGGGATCCTGCCCCTTGGGATGCAGGGAAATGAGGGATAAGGGACCTTCCCAGGATCCTTGGGATGAAGGGCGAGGGACAAGGGACCTTCCCAGGATCCTTGGGATGCAGGGAAAAGGACAAGGACCTTCCCAGGATCCTCGGGATGAAGGGCGAGGGACAAGGACCTTCCCAGGATCCTTGGGATGCAGGGAAAGGGACAAGGACCTTCCCAGGATCCTGCCCCTCGGGATGCAGGGAAAAGGACAAGGACCTTCCCAGGATCCTGCCCCTCGGGATGCAGGGAAAAGGACAAGGACCTTCCCAGGATCCTCGGGATGCAGGGAAGTGAAGGACAAGGACCTTCCCAGGATCCCCGGGATGCAGGGAGAGAGAAAAGGACCTTCCCGGGATCCTGCCCCTTGGGATGCAGGGAAGTGAAGGACAAGGACCTTCCCGGGATCCTGCCCCTTGGGATGCAGGGAAGTGAAGGACAAGGACCTTCCCAGGATACTGCCCCTCGGGATGAAGGGATGTGAGGGATAAGGACCTTCCCAGGATCCTCAGGATACAGGGAAAGGGACAAGGACCTTCCCGGCATCCTGCCCCTTGGGATGCAGGGATGTGAGGGACAAGGACCTTCCCAGCATCCTCCGGATGCAAGGAAAGGGACAAGGACCTTCCCAGGATCCTGCCCCTTGAGATGCAGGGAAGTGAGAGATAAGGACCTTCCCAGGATCCTCGGGATGCAGGGATGTGAGGGACAAGGACCTTCCCAGGATCCTCGGGATGCAGGGATGTGAGGGACAAGGACCTTCCCAGGATCCTGCCCCTTGGGAAACAGGGATGTGAGGGATAAGGACCTTCCCAGGATCCTGCCCCTTGGGATGCAGGGAGAAGGACAAGGACCTTCCCAACATCCTGCCCCTTGGGATGCAGGGATATGAGGGACAAGGACCTTCTCAGGATCCTCGGGATGCAGGGAGAGGGACAAGGACCTTCCCAACATCCTGCCCTTTGGGATGCAGGGAAATGAGGGACAAGGACCTTCCCAGGATCCTTGGGATGCAGGGAAGTGGGGGACAAGGACCTTCCGAGCACCCTGCCCCTTAGGATGCATGGATGTGAGGGATAAGGACCTTCCCAGGATCCTGCCCCTTAGGATGCAGGGAAATGAGGGACAAGGACCTTCCCAACATCCTGCTCTTTGGGATGCAGGGATATGAGGGATAAGGACCTTTCTGGTGGGATCCTGCCCCTTGGGATACAGGGAAATGAGGGAGAAGGACCTTCCCAGCATCCTGCCCCTTGGGATGCAAGGAGAGGGACAAGGACCTTCCCAGGATCCTTGGGATGCAGGGAAAGGGACAAGGACCTTCCCAGCATCCTGCCCCTTGGGATGCAGGGAAGTGGGGAACAAAGACCTTCCCAGGATCCTTGGGATGCAGGGAAGTGGGGAACAAAGACCTTCCCAGGATCCTTGGGATGCACAGATATGAGGGACAAGGACCTTCCCAGGATCCTGCTCCTTGAGATGCAGGGATGTGAGGGACAAGGACCTTCCCAGGATCCTGCTCTTTGGGATGCAGGGAAATGAGGGACAAGGACCTTCCCAGGATCCTGCTCTTTGGGATGCAGGGAAATGAGGGACAAGGATCTTCCCAAAATCCTGCTCCTCGGGATGCAGGGAAAGGGACAAGGACCTTCCCAGGATCCTCGGGATGCAGGGATATGAGGGACAAGGACCTTCCCAGGATCCTCGGGATGCAGGGAGAGAGAAAAGGACCTTCCCGGGATCCTGCCCCTTGGGATGCAGGGAAATGAGGGATAAGGACCTTCCCAGGATCCTTGGGATGAAGGGCGAGGGACAAGGACCTTCCCAGGATCCTTGGGATGCAGGGAAAGGGACAAGGACCTTCCCAGGATCCTGCCCCTTGGGATGCAGGGAAAAGGACAAGGACCTTCCCAGGATCCTGCCCCTCGGGATGCAGGGAAAAGGGACAAGGACCTTCCCAGGATCCTCGGGATGCAGGGAAGTGAAGGACAAGGACCTTCCCAGGATCCCCGGGATGCAGGGAGAGAGAAAAGGACCTTCCCGGGATCCTGCCCCTTGGGATGCAGGGAAGTGAAGGACAAGGACCTTCCCGGGATCCTGCCCCTTGGGATGCAGGGAAGTGAAGGACAAGGACCTTCCCAGGATACTGCCCCTCGGGATGAAGGGATGTGAGGGATAAGGACCTTCCCAGGATCCTCAGGATACAGGGAAAGGGACAAGGACCTTCCCGGCATCCTGCCCCTTAGGATGCAGGGAAATGAGGGACAAGGACCTTCCCAACATCCTGCTCTTTGGGATGCAGGGATATGAGGGATAAGGACCTTTCTGGTGGGATCCTGCCCCTTGGGATACAGGGAAATGAGGGAGAAGGACCTTCCCAGCATCCTGCCCCTTGGGATGCAAGGAGAGGGACAAGGACCTTCCCAGGATCCTCAGGATACAGGGAAAGGGACAAGGACCTTCCCAGCATCCTGCCCCTTGGGATGCAGGGAAGTGGGGAACAAAGACCTTCCCAGGATCCTTGGGATGCACAGATATGAGGGACAAGGACCTTCCCAGGATCCTGCCCCTTGAGATGCAGGGATGTGAGGGACAAGGACCTTCCCAGGATCCTGCTCTTTGGGATGCAGGGAAATGAGGGACAAGGACCTTCCCAGCATCCTGCTCTTTGGGATGCAGGGAAATGAGGGACAAGGACCTTCCCAAAATCCTGCTCCTCGGGATGCAGGGAAAGGGACAAGGACCTTCCCAGGATCCTCGGGATGCAGGGATATGAGGGACAAGGACCTTCCCAGGATCCTCGGGATGCAGGGAGAGAGAAAAGGACCTTCCCGGGATCCTGCCCCTTGGGATGCAGGGAAATGAGGGATAAGGACCTTCCCAGGATCCTTGGGATGAAGGGCGAGGGACAAGGACCTTCCCAGGATCCTTGGGATGCAGGGAAAAGGACAAGGACCTTCCCAGGATCCTCGGGATGAAGGGCGAGGGACAAGGACCTTCCCAGGATCCTTGGGATGCAGGGAAAAGCACAAGGACCTTCCCAGGATCCTGCCCCTTGGGATGCAGGGAAAAGGACAAGGACCTTCCCAGGATCCTTGGGATGCAAGGAAAGGGACAAGGACCTTCCCAGGATCCTGCCCCTCGGGATGCAGGGAAAAGGACAAGGACCTTCCCAGGATCCTCGGGATGCAGGGAAGTGAAGGACAAGGACCTTCCCAGGATCCCCGGGATGCAGGGAGAGAGAAAAGGACCTTCCCGGGATCCTGCCCCTTGGGATGCAGGGAAGTGAAGGACAAGGACCTTCCCAGGATACTGCCCCTCGGGATGCAGGGATGTGAGGGATAAGGACCTTCCCAGGATCCTCAGGATACAGGGAAAGGGACAAGGACCTTCCCAGCATCCTGCCCCTTGAGATGCAGGGAAGTGAGAGATAAGGACCTTCCCAGGATTCTCGGGATGCAGGGATGTGAGGGACAAGGACCTTCCCAGGATCCTCGGGATGCAGGGAAAGGGTCAAGGATCTTCCCAACATCCTGCTCCTCAGGATGCAGGGAGTGGGACAAGGACCTTCCCAGGATCCTCGGGATGCAGGGATGTGAGGGACAAGGACCTTCCCAGGATCCTCAGGATGCAGGGATGTGAGGGACAAGGACCTTCCCAGGATCCTGCCCCTTGGGAAACAGGGATGTGAGGGATAAGGACCTTCCCAGGATCCTGCCCCTTGGGATGCAGGGAGAAGGACAAGGACCTTCCCAACATCCTGCCCCTTGGGATGCAGGGATATGAGGGACAAGGACCTTCTCAGGATCCTCGGGATGCAGGGAGAGGGACAAGGACCTTCCCAGCATCCTGCCCCTTGGGATGCAGGGAAATGAGGGACAAGGACCTTCCCAGGATCCTTGGGATGCAGGGAAGTGGGGGACAAGGACCTTCCGAGCACCCTGCCCCTTAGGATGCATGGATGTGAGGGATAAGGACCTTCCCAGGATCCTGCCCCTTAGGATGCAGGGAAATGAGGGACAAGGACCTTCCCAACATCCTGCTCTTTGGGATGCAGGGATATGAGGGATAAGGACCTTTCTGGTGGGATCCTGCCCCTTGGGATACAGGGAAATGAGGGAGAAGGACCTTCCCAGAATCCTGCCCCTTGGGATGCAGGGAAGTGGGGGCCAAGGACCTTCCCAGGATTCTCGGGATGCAGGGAAAGGGACAAGGACCTTCCCAGCATCCTGCCCCTTGGGATGCAAGGAGAGGGACAAGGACCTTCCCAGGATCCTCAGGATACAGGGAAAGGGACAAGGACCTTCCCAGCATCCTGCCCCTTGGGATGCAGGGAAGTGGGGAACAAAGACCTTCCCAGGATCCTTGGGATGCACAGATATGAGGGACAAGGACCTTCCCAGGATCCTGCCCCTTGAGATGCAGGGAAATGAGGGACAAGGACCTTCCCAGAATCCTGCTCTTTGGGATGCAGGGAAATGAGGGACAAGGACCTTCCCAGGATCCTGCTCTTTGGGATGCAGGGAAGTGGGGGACAAGGACCTTCCCAACATCCTGCTCCTTGGGATGCAGGTATATGAGGGAGAAGGACCTTCCCAGGATCCTGCCCCTCGGGATGCAGGGAGAGGGACAAGGACCTTCCCAGGATCCTCAGGATACAGGGAAAGGGACAAGGACCTTCCCAGCATCCTGCTCTTTGGGATGCAGGGATGTGAGGGACAAGGACCTTCCCAGGATCCTCGGGATGCAGGGAAGTGAAGGACAAGGACCTTCCCAGGATCCTCGGGATGCAGGGAGAGAGAAAAGGACCTTCCCGGGATCCTGCTCCTTGGGATGCATGGAGAGGGACAAGGACCTTCCCAGCATCCTCCGGATGCAAGGAAAGGGACAAGGACCTTCCCAGGATCCTGCCCCTTGAGATGCAGGGATGTGAGGGACAAGGACCTTCCCAGCATCCTCCGGATGCAAGGAAAGGGACAAGGACCTTCCCAGGATCCTGCCCCTTGAGATGCAGGGAAGTGAGAGATAAGGACCTTCCCAGGATCCTCAGGATGCAGGGAGAGAGAAAAGGACCTTCCCAGGATCCTCGGGATGCAGGGATATGAGGGACAAGGACCTTCCCAGGATCCTGCCCCTCGGGATGCAGGGATATGAGGGACAAGGACCTTCCCAGGATCCTGCCCCTCGGGATGCAGGGAAGTGAAGGACAAGGATCTTCCCAAAATCCTGCTCCTCGGGATGCAGGGAAAGGGACAAGGACCTTCCCAGGATTCTCGGGATGCAGGGAAAGGGAGAAGGACCTTCCCAGCATCCTGCCCCTTGGGATGCAAGGAGAGGGACAAGGACCTTCCCAGGTTCCTTGGGATGCAGGGAGAGGGACAAGGACCTTCCCAGGATCCTTGGGATGCAGGGAAGTGAAGGACAAGGACCTTCCCAGGATCCTGCCCCTCAGGATGCAGGGAGAGGGACAAGGACCTTCCCAGGATCCTTGGGATGCAGGGATATGAGGGACAAGGACCTTCCCAGGATCCTCAGGATGCAGAGAGAGAGAAAAGGACCTTCCCGGGATCCTGCCCCTTGGGATGCAGGGAAATGAGGGAGAAGGACCTTCCCAGGATCCTCGGGATGAAGGGCGAGGGACAAGGACCTTCCCAGGATCCTTGGGATGCAGGGAAAAGGACAAGGACCTTCCCAGGATCCTGCCCCTCGGGATGCAGGGAAAAGGACAAGGACCTTCCCAGGATCCTTGGGATGCAGGGAAAGGGACAAGGACCTTCCCAGCATCCTGCCCCTTGGGATGCAGGGAAGTGGGGAACAAAGACCTTCCCAGGATCCTTGGGATGCAGGGAAGTGGGGAACAAAGACCTTCCCAGGATCCTTGGGATGCACAGATATGAGGGACAAGGACCTTCCCAGGATCCTGCTCCTTGAGATGCAGGGATGTGAGGGACAAGGACCTTCCCAGGATCCTGCTCTTTGGGATGCAGGGAAATGAGGGACAAGGACCTTCCCAGGATCCTGCTCTTTGGGATGCAGGGAAATGAGGGACAAGGATCTTCCCAAAATCCTGCTCCTCGGGATGCAGGGAAAGGGACAAGGACCTTCCCAGGATCCTCGGGATGCAGGGATATGAGGGACAAGGACCTTCCCAGGATCCTCGGGATGCAGGGAGAGAGAAAAGGACCTTCCCGGGATCCTGCCCCTTGGGATGCAGGGAAATGAGGGATAAGGACCTTCCCAGGATCCTTGGGATGAAGGGCGAGGGACAAGGACCTTCCCAGGATCCTTGGGATGCAGGGAAAAGGACAAGGACCTTCCCAGGATCCTCGGGATGAAGGGCGAGGGACAAGGACCTTCCCAGGATCCTTGGGATGCAGGGAAAGGGACAAGGACCTTCCCAGGATCCTGCCCCTCGGGATGCAGGGAAAAGGACAAGGACCTTCCCAGGATCCTGCCCCTCGGGATGCAGGGAAAAGGACAAGGACCTTCCCAGGATCCTCGGGATGCAGGGAAGTGAAGGACAAGGACCTTCCCAGGATCCCCGGGATGCAGGGAGAGAGAAAAGGACCTTCCCGGGATCCTGCCCCTTGGGATGCAGGGAAGTGAAGGACAAGGACCTTCCCGGGATCCTGCCCCTTGGGATGCAGGGAAGTGAAGGACAAGGACCTTCCCAGGATACTGCCCCTCGGGATGAAGGGATGTGAGGGATAAGGACCTTCCCAGGATCCTCAGGATACAGGGAAAGGGACAAGGACCTTCCCGGCATCCTGCCCCTTGGGATGCAGGGATGTGAGGGACAAGGACCTTCCCAGCATCCTCCGGATGCAAGGAAAGGGACAAGGACCTTCCCAGGATCCTGCCCCTTGAGATGCAGGGAAGTGAGAGATAAGGACCTTCCCAGGATCCTCGGGATGCAGGGATGTGAGGGACAAGGACCTTCCCAGGATCCTCGGGATGCAGGGATGTGAGGGACAAGGACCTTCCCAGGATCCTGCCCCTTGGGAAACAGGGATGTGAGGGATAAGGACCTTCCCAGGATCCTGCCCCTTGGGATGCAGGGAGAAGGACAAGGACCTTCCCAACATCCTGCCCCTTGGGATGCAGGGATATGAGGGACAAGGACCTTCTCAGGATCCTCGGGATGCAGGGAGAGGGACAAGGACCTTCCCAGCATCCTGCCCCTTGGGATGCAGGGAAATGAGGGACAAGGACCTTCCCAGGATCCTTGGGATGCAGGGAAGTGGGGGACAAGGACCTTCCGAGCACCCTGCCCCTTAGGATGCATGGATGTGAGGGATAAGGACCTTCCCAGGATCCTGCCCCTTAGGATGCAGGGAAATGAGGGACAAGGACCTTCCCAACATCCTGCTCTTTGGGATGCAGGGAAATGAGGGACAAGGACCTTCCCAACATCCTGCTCTTTGGGATGCAGGGAAATGAGGGACAAGGACCTTCCCAACATCCTGGCCCTTGGGATGCAGGGAGAGGGACAAGGACCTTTCCGGGATCCTTGGGATGCAGGGAAGTGAAGGACAAGAACCTTCCCAGGATCCTCAGGATGCAAGGAGAGGGACAAGGACCTTCCCAGGATCCTTGGGATGCAGGGAAGTGAAGGACAAGGACCTTCCCAGGATCCTGCTCTTTGGAATGCAGGGAAATGAGGGACAAGGACCTTCCCAGGATTCTGCTCTTTGGGATGCAGGGAAGTGGGGGACAAGGACCTTCCCAACATCCTGCTCCTTGGGATGCAGAGATGTGCGGGATAAAGACCTTCCCAGGATCCTGCCCCTTGGGATGCAGGGAGAGGGACAAGGACCTTCCCAGGATCCTCAGGATACAGGGAAAGGGACAAGGACCTTCCCAGCATCCCGCCCCTTGGGATGCAGGGAAATGAGGGACAAGGACCTTCCCAGGATCCTTGGGATGCAGGGAAGTGGGGCCCAAGGACCCCCCGGCAGAGCAGGGTCTGGGGCTGCACTGGGTGACCCCACAGGTCTCTCCCCCGCCCGCTGATCCCCCCATTCCCCGATTCCCAGATTCCCAGTGCCCACCTTGCCGTGCTGGACGATCAGCCGGATCCCCTTCCCGTGTTCCTCGGCGCTGGCCGGGACCCACTGGACGGGCTGGACCCGCTCCTCCTCCGGGGGCACGAAGGACTCCAGCAGCTGGTCCGTGGCCCCGTAGAGCAGCTTGTCCCCCAGGCAGGGATTCACCAGGAGCACCGACTGATCCCTGGGGAGAGGGATGAGGGGTCAGGGAAACCCCTCCTGAGCCAGGGAAACCCCCCTGGGTGTCCCCAAGGAAAGGATTCACCAGGAGCACCGACTGATCCCTGGGGAGAGGGATTAGGGGTCAGGGAAATCCCTCCTGAGCCAGGGAAACCCCCCTGGGTGTCCCCAAGGAAGGGATTCACCAGGAGCACCGACTGCTCCCTGGGGAGAGGGATGAGGGTCAGGGAAACCCCTCCCAAGGCAGGGATTCACCAGGGAAACCCCCCTGGGTGTCCCCGAGGCAGGGATTCACCAGGAGCACTGACTGATCCCTGGGGAGGGATTAGGGTTAGGGAAACCCCCCTGGGTGTCCCCGAGGCAGGGATTCACCAGGAGCACTGACTGATCCCTGGGGAGAGGGATTAGGGGTCAGGGAAACCCCTCCTGAGCCAGGGAACCCCCCCTGGGTGTCCCCGAGGCAGGGATTCACCAGGAGCACCGACTGATCCCTGGGGAGAGGGATGAGGGTCAGGGAAACCCCCCAGGGTATCCCCGAGGCAGGGATTCACCAGGAGCACTGACTGCTCCCTGGGGAGAGGGATTAGGGTCAGGGGAGCCCCCTTGGGTGTCCCCAAGGAACTGATTCACCAGGAGCACCGACTGCTCCCTGGGGAGAGGGAGGAGAGTCAGGGAAACTCCCCTGGGTGTCCCCGAGGCAGGGATTCACCAGGAGCACCGACTGCTCCCTGGGGAGAGGGATGAGGGATCAGGGAAACCTCTCTGGGTGTCCCCAAGGAAAGCATTCACCAGGAACACCGACTGCTCCCTGGGGAGAGGGATGAGGAGTCAGGGAAACCCCTCCCAAGGAAGGGATTCACCAGGGAAACCCCCCTGGGTGTCCCCAAGGCAGGGATTCACCAGGAGCACCCACTGCTCCCTGGGGAGAGGGATTAGGGTCAGGGAAACTGCACTGGGTGTCCCCGAGGCAGGGATTCACCAGGAGCACCGACTGCTCCCTGGGGAGAGGGATGAGAGGTCAGGGAAACCCCTCCCAAGGAAGGGATTCACCAGGGAAACCCCTCCCGAGGCAGGGATTCACCAGGAGCACTGACTGCTCCCTGGGGAGAGGGATGAGGGTCAGGGAAACTGCACTGGGTGTCCCCGAGGAAAGGATTCACCAGGAGCACCGACTGCTCCCTGGGGAGAGGGATGAGGGTCAGGGAAACCCCTCCCAAGGCAGGGATTCACCAGGGAAACCCCCCTGGGTGTCCCCGAGGCAGGGATTCACCAGGAGCACCCACTGCTCCCTGGGGAGAGGGATGAGGGTCAGGGGAGCCCCCTTGGGTGTCCCCAAGGAACTGATTCACCAGGAGCACCGACTGCTCCCTGGGGAGAGGGATGAGAGGTCAGGGAAACCCCTCCCAAGGAAGGGATTCACCAGGGAAACCCCTCCCGAGGCAGGGATTCACCAGGAGCACTGACTGCTCCCTGGGGAGAGGGATGAGGGTCAGGGAAACCCCCCTGGGTGTCCCCGAGGAAAGGATTCACCAGGAACACCGACTGTTCCCTGGGGAGAGGGATGAGGGGTCAGGGAAACCCCTCCCAAGGCAGGGATTCACCAGAAGCACCCACTGCTCCCCGGGGAGAGGGAGGAGGGGTCAGGGAAGAGATCCCTGTGCCACTGGAGGACTGGACACAACAGGGACAGGGCCGTGGGGAGGGACCTGTGGGGCTCTGCCAGATCCCAGGACCCTGCAGAGATTGGGAATCAGGAGGATACGGGGGCTCATCCCAGCCTGGAATTCCCAGGGAGGATACTGGGGAAAGGGGAGGGGGAAGTTTATCATTCCTGGGGAGGATATTGGGGAAAGGGGGGGAGAGTTTATCATTCCCAAGGAGGATATTGGGGAAAGGGGGGGAGAGTTTATCAATCCTGGGAAGGATATTGGGGAAAGGGGAGCAGTTTATCGTTCCTGGGAAGGATACTGGGGAAAGGGGAGGGGAGTTTATCATTCCCAGGAAGGATATTGGGGAAAGGGGGGAGTTTATCATTCCCAGGGACAACGGTGGGAGATGAGTGGTCCCTCCCAAGAGGAACAAGGGCCACCAAGGGAGCGGGAAGAGGTTCCTTTGCTCCCCCCCGGCATGGCCAGGAGGGGGGGATCCCCAGCTCTGGGGAGGCCCCGGAGGCCGGATGGGCTCCGGGAGAGGGAGCTGGGAGCTCCCAGCGGGAAGGGAGGCCGGGAAGGGGCCGCTCCGGGACACTCACACGGCCACGGCCACCAGGCAGAGGGTGGGGTTGGGGTTCCAGGCCACGCTCTTCACCGCCGAGCCCACGGGCAGGGTCCTCATGCAGCGGGCGGTGCCCACCTCCCAGAACCGAACCGAGCCGTCGTCAGAGCCTGCGGGGAGAGGGACGGGATCGGGGTGGGGTCGGGGTGGGATCGGGATGGGATGGGATGGGATTGGGGTGGGATGGGGAAGGGATGGGATGGGGGTGGGATGGGGGTGGGATGGGGATGGGATCGGGGTGGGATCGGGATGGGGTCAGGATGGGATCCGGATGGGATCAGGACAGGATCGGGATGGGATCGGGATGGGATCGGGATGGGGTCAGGATGGGATCCGGATGGGATCGGGATGGGATCGGGATGGGATCGGGACAGGATCAGGATGGGATCAGGATGGGATTGGGATGGGATTGGGACAGGATCGGGATGGGATCGGGATGGGATCGGGACAGGATCGGGATGGGATCGGGACAGGATCGGGATGGGATCGGGATGGGATCAGGACAGGATCGGGACGGGATCGGGATGGGATCGGGATGGGATTGGGGTCCCCACAACCAGGGAGGCCCCCCCGGGGTGCCACAGCCCCACGCTGGGGGAAGGGCAGCACCGTCCCCAGGGCAGGGCCACGTTCACGGCCCTCGGAGCGCCGGGAGCGGGAGAGGATCCGGAGCCGGAGATTCCCCCGTGTCCACGATTCCCTGGCACCCAAAATTCCCTGGCACCCACGATTCCCTGGTGTCCACGATTCCCTGGCACCCACAATCTCCCAGTGTCAACAATCCCCTGGCATCCCATGACTCCTCGGTGGACACAATTCCCTGGCACCCAGAATTCCCTGGTGTCCATGATTCCCAAGCATTTATGATTCCCTAGCACCCATAATTCCCTGGCACCCACAATTCCCTGGCACCTGACATTCCCTGGCACCCACAATCTCCCGGTGTCCACAATCCCCTGGCACCCCGTGACTCCTCGGTGGACAATTCCCTGGCACTCACAATTCCCTGGTGTCCACGATTCCCAGGTGTTTATGATTCCCTGGCACCCGAAATTCCCTGGCACCCACGATTCCCTGGTGTCCATGATTCCCTAACATCTGTGGTTCCCTGTGGTCCACAATTCCCTGGCACCCAAAATCTCGTGGTGTCCACAATCCCCTGGCACCCCGTGACTCCTCGGTGGACACAATTCCCTGGCACCCACAATTCCTCAGTGTCCATGATTCCCTGGCACCCACAATTCCCCGATGCCCGTGATTCCCCAGATTCCACAATTCCCTGGCACCCACAATTCCTGATGCCCGCGATTCCCCAGGTCCCACAATTCCCTGGCACCCACAATTCCCTGGCGCCCGTGATTCCCGAGATTCCACAATCCCCCGGCAGCTTTTCCAGCCCCGCCACGAGCCAGGATGAAGGGATGCAGGGATACAGGGACACAGGGACACAGGGATGAAGGGATGCAGGGATGCAGGGATGGAGGCATCCAGGGATGCAGGGACACAGGGATGAAGGGATTCAGGGATGCAGGGATCCAGGGACGCAGGGATACAGGGATATAGGGATGCAGGGATCCAGTAATCCAGCGATGGAGGGATGGAGGGATGCAGGGACACAGGGATGCAGGGATCCAGGGATGCAGGGATCCAGGGATGCAGGGATTCAGGGATGCAGCCCTTACCTGACACCAACCACTGCCCGCTGGGGGAGATGCCGAGGCAGCGCACGAGGCTCGAGTGCCCGCGGTAGATCTGGGGGAGGGAGGGAGGGAGGGAGGGAAGGGGTGAGGGTCCCACAGAGCCCGGAATGGGAGGGACCCCCCAACTCTGCCCCGGGATCCTCGAGAAGGGAGAGGGGATCCAGGGAGGAATTGTGGCCAGGGCCAGCCCTGCCCGTGTCCCCAAGTGCCACCTCCCCAGGGATGCTCCATCCCCCAGGGATGGGGATCCAGGGCTGGGCAGCCCTTCCCAGCAGGGATTTTTCCCCAAGATCCCAAATAAACCTCCCCTGGCCCAGCTTGGGGCCGTTTCCCCTCGTCCTGTCCCTGTTCCCTGGGAGCAGAGCCCGATCCCACCTGGATCCACCCTCCTGTCCCCCTGGATTCCCTCTGAGCCCCCTTTTCTCCAGGCTGAGCCCCCCCAGCTCCCTCAGGAGTTCTCCAGACCCTTCCCAGCCCCGTTCCCTTCCCTGGACACGCTCCAGGGCCGGTTTGGGCACACCCCAAACCCCTCTCCCATCCCCTCACCAGGGCCTGGGTGGTGGGGAAGGGCTGCAGATCCCGCGGCTTCGGCAGTTTGGGGATCAGATCCTCGGGATCCACGTTGACCTGCGGGAGGGAGGGGATGAGGCAGGGGATGAGGGAGGGGATCCTCATCCCACCAGGATCTTTCCACCCCCGTCAACCACCTGGGTTTCCCACCCCCCTCATCCCACCAGGATCCTTCCATCCTCCTCATCCCACCAGGGCTTTCCCACCCCCTCATCCCACCAGGATCACTCCACCCCCCTCATCCCACCAGGGCTTTCCCACCCCCTCATCCCACCAGGATCACTCCACCCCCCTCATCCCACCAGGATCTTTCCATCTTCCTCATCCCACCAGGATCTTTCCACCCCTCTCATCCCACCAGGATCTTTTCACCCTCCTCATCCCACCAGGATCTTTCCATCCTCCTCATCCCACCAGGATCCTCCCACCCCCCTCATCCCACCAGGATCTTTCCACCCTCCTCATCCCACCAGGGCTTTCCCACCCCCCTCATCCCACCAGGATCTTTCCACCCTCCTCATCCCACCAGGATCTTTCCCACCCCCCTCATCCCACCAGGATCTTTCCACCCCTCTCATCCCACCAGGATCTTTCCACCCTCCTCATCCCACCAGGATCTTTCCACCCTCCTCATCCCACCAGGATCTTTCCACCCCCATCAACCACCCAGGTTTCCCACCCTCCTCATCCCACCAGGATCTTTCCATCCTCCTCATCCCACCAGGATCTTTCCACCCCTCTCATCCCACCAGGATCTTTCCACCCCTCTCATCCCACCAGGATCTTTCCACCCTCCTCATCCCACCAGGATCTTTCCACCCCCCTCATCCCACCAGGATCTTTCCCGCCGCTCCTCCGGCCCCGCATCCCAGCGGGAAGCTCCGGGGACAGAGCGGGATCTCGGGACAGCACCGGGCTCAGACATTCCCAGGTCCCCCCGGGTGGGCAGTGCCGGGGCTGGGGGGTCCCTCACCCGCATTTTCCTCTGCCGAGGGCACAGGTAGAGGTCGAGGCAGCGCTCGAAGCGCTCGTGGATGAAGCGGGGGTAGGCGGGCACGGCCCGCAGGCACCGGTGCTGCCGCGGCACGAAGTTCAGCCGCCGCTCCGACGGCTCCTGCTGCTCCCAGGCCAACCTCTGCGGGGTGGGGGGCACGGGCAGGGCGTGGCAGGACCCCCGGCTCAGCCTCCACACCCCACCCCGAGCCCAGGAAGAGCCATCCCGGAGGTTCTCGCCGTGATCGGCACCGCGCGGCCTCGATCGGCACCGCTCGGCCCATGGGCACTTCTCCACCCTCCTCAGCCCACCAGCAGGGCTCTTTCCCACCCTCCACAGCCCACCAGGGCTTTCCCACCCTCCTCATCCTACCAGGTTCTCCCACCCTCCTTATCCAACCAGGATCTTTCTACTCTCCTCATCCCACCAGGGCTTTCCCACCCTCCTCATCCCACCAGGATCTTTCCTCCCTCCTCATCCCACCAGGGCTTTCCCACCCTCCTCATCCCACCAGGGTCTTTCCTCCCTCCTCATCCTACCAGGGCTTTCCCACCCTCCTCATCCCAACAGGGCTTTCCCACCCTCCTCATCCCAATAGGATCTTTCTGCTCTCCTCATCCCACCAGGTTCTCCCACCCTCCTCATCCCACCAGGGTCTTTCCTCCCTCCTAATCCCACCAGGGCTTTCCCATCCTCCTCATTCCAACAGGGTCCTTCCTCCCTTCTCATCCCACCAGGATCTTTCCATCCTCCTCAGCCCACCAGGGTCTTTCCACCCCCCTCATTCCACCAGGGCTTTCCCACCCTCTTCATCTCAACAGGATCGTTCCACCCTCCTCATTCCACCAGGGCTTTCCCACCCTCTTCATCCCAACAGGATCTTTCCATCCCCCTCATCCCACCATGGTGTTCTCACCCTCCTCATCTCACCAGGATCTTTCCATCCCCCTCATCCCACCAGGGTCTTTCCTCCCTCCTCATCCCACCAGGGCCTTCCCATCCTCCTCATCCCACCAGGGCTTTCCCACCCTCTTCATCCTACCAGGTTCTCCCGCCCTCCTCATCCTACCAGGTTCTCCCACCCTTCTCATCCCACCAGGGCTTTCCCACCCTCCTCATCCCAATAGGATCTTTCTGCTCTCCTCAGCCCAACAGGTTCTCCCACTCACCTCATCCCACCAGGACGTTCTCACCCTCCTCATCCCACCAGGATCTTTCCACACCCCTCATCCACCCAGGTTTCCCAGTCTCCTCATCCCACCAAGATCTTCCCACCCTCCTCATCCCACCAGGATCTTTCCATCCTCTTCAGCCCATTAGGGTCTTTCCCACCCTCCTCAGCCCACCAGGGCGTTCTCATCCTCCTCATCCCACCATAATCTTTCCATCCTCCTCATCCACCATGGTGTTCCCACCCTCCTCATCCCACCAGGATCTTTCCATCCTTCTCATCCCACCACAATCTTTCCATCCTCCTCATCCCACCAGGATCCTTCCTCCCTCCTCGTCCCAACAGGATCTTTCCTCCCTCCTCATCCCACCAGGTTCTCCCACCCTCCTGATCCCACCAGGATCTTTCCTCCCTTCTCATCCCACCAGGATCTTTCCACCCCCCTCATCCACCCGGGTTTCCCACCCTCCTCATCCCCAAAGGATCCTTCCACCCTCCTCATCCCCCCAGGATCACTCCACCCTCCTCAGCCCACTGGGGTTTCACTGCCTGGTTTTTCCCAAGCCCCTGGGGCTGAACGTGCCCCTGGATGCCTCGTGCCAGGACAAATCCCACCCCAGGACATCCCCATCCATCCTGGGGGGCTCTGGCAGGGCCACCCCGACCCCTGGGATGCAGCCCCAGGTTTCTTTTTAATTCCAGGGGCTGAGTCATGGAATCATGGAATGGGGTGGATCTTAAGGATCACCCGTTCCCACCCCCTGCCGTGGGCAGGGACACCTCCCACTATCCCAGGCTGCTCCCACGTGGCCTTGGACACCTCCAGGGATGAGAAAACACCTTTGCTTCGACTCCCCCTGCGAGGTCCCACCTCCCACCCGCGTCGTGTCCCAGCACCCACGGAGCTTCCCGAATTCCCAGCCCTTCCCCAGCGGCTCCTGGGGGCCGTGGGACCCCCCCCTCACCTCCTCCTCGCTGAGCAGGTACTCGGGGGGGGGGTTGTAGGACTCCTCGTGCCCAGGTAACCTCAGCTTGGGGGCCGGGACGTGCATCTTGTGGCGGCCCAGGATGGAGTTGGGGTCCTCGTGGGCCCACAGGTCGTAGTAGGTGGGGGTGTCGTCCCGGGGCTTGCGGGGTTGGATCCAGCCCATCTTGATGGCGTGGACCAGCTTGGACACCTGGGGGGGCACAGAGGGCGGGTCAGAGGCTCCAGGAGCAACGTGGGATGGGGAATGAGGAGGAGGGTGGGATGTGGGGATGGAAACGGTGCTGCTGGGCACGGGATTGGGGGAGCAGGACCCTCCATGGGATCGGGAATGAGGAGGAGGGTGGGATGTGGGGATGGAAATGGTGCTGCTGGGCACAGGATTGGGGGAGCAGGACCCTCTGTGGGATTGGGAATGAGGAGGAGGGTGGGATGTGGGGATGGAAACGGCACCGCTGGGCACAGGATTGGGGGAGCAGGACCCTCCGTGGGATTGGGAATGAGGAGGAGGGTGGGATGTGGGGATGGAAATGGTGCTGCTGGGCACAGGATTAGGGGAGCAGGACCCTCTGTGGGATTGGGAATGAGGAGGGTGGGATGTGGGATGGAAATGGCACTGCTGGGCATGGGATTAGGGGAGCAGGACCCTCTGTGGGATTGGGAATGAGGAGGGTGGGATGAGGGGATGGAAATGGCACCGCTGGGCACAGGATTGGGGGAGCAGGACCCTCTGTGGGATTGGGAATGAGGAGGAGGAGGGTGGGATGTGGGGATGGAAACGGCACCGCTGGGCACAGGATTGGGGGAGCAGGACCCTCTGTGGGATTGGGAATGAGGAGGAGGGTGGGATGTGGGATGGAAACGGCACTGCTGGGCACGGGACTGGGGGAGCAGGACCCTCTGTGGGATCGGGAATGAGGAGGAGGGTGGGATGTGGGATGGAAATGGCACTGCTGGGCATGGGATTAGGGGAGCAGGACCCTCTGTGGGATTGGGAATGAGGAGGGTGGGATGTGGGGATGGAAATGGCACCACTGGGCACAGGACCGGGGGAGCAGGACCCTCTGTGGGATTGGGAATGAGGAGGAGGGTGGGATGTGGGGATGGAAATGGCACCACTGGGCACAGGACTGGGGGAACAGGACCCTCTGTGGGATTGGGAATGAGGAGGAGGGTGGGATGTGGGGATGGAAATGGTACTGCTGGGCACGGGCTTGGGGGAGCAGGACCCTCCGTGGGATTGGGAACGAGGAGGAGGAGGGTGGGATGTGGGGATGGAAACGGTGCCGCTGGGCACAGGGCTGGGGGAGCAGGACCCTCTGTGGGATTGGGAATGAGGAGGGTGGGATGTGGGGATGGAAACAGCACCGCTGGGCACAGGATTGAGGGAGCAGGACCCTCTGTGGGATTGGGAATGAGGAGGAGGGTGGGATGTGGGGATGGAAACAGCACTGCCTGGTACGGGATTAGGGGAGAAGGACCCTCCGTGGGATTGGGAATGAGGAGGAGGAGGGTGGGATGTGGGGATGGAAACGGCACTGCTGGGCACGGGATTGGGGGAGCAGGACCCTCTGTGGGATTGGGAATGAGGAGGAGGGAGGGATGAGGGGATGGAAATGGCACCACTGGGCACAGGATTGGGGGAGCAGGACCCTCTGTGGGATTGGGAATGAGGAGGAGGGTGGGATGTGGGGATGGAAATGGTGCTGCTGGGCACAGGATTGGGGGAGCAGGACCCTCTGTGGGATTGGGAATGAGAAGGGTGGGATGAGGGGATGGAAACGGCACCGCTGGGCACGGGGCTGGGGGAGCAGGACCCTCTGTGGGATTGGGAATGAGGAGGAGGAGGGTAGGTTGTGGGGACGAAAATGGCACCGCTGGGCACAGGGCTGGGGGAGCAGGACCCTCCCTGACCTTCTCCTTCTCGATGAGGGAGGGGATGAAGCTCCTCTTGTCTGCAGGGCGGTTGGTCACCGGGTGGATCATGACCTCGTGGGTGAAGAAGTCCACGGCCGGCTGGGGGGACACACGGAGCGGTGAGGGAGGGAGGGAGGGAGGCAGGGAGGGAGGGAGAGAGGGGCAGCCGGGACCCCCCTTCCCCACCCCCGGGGAGGGCGAGCAGCCACGGCCTCACCTCGTAGGGGTCGAAGTTGACGTCCCCAAACTGCCCCTTCTGCAGGCGCTGCACCAGCTCCACCTGCTCGTCCGTCAGCTTCACGTCCGCCCCCGTCATCCTGTCCTGCACCGTCCTCCTGCGGGAACGGGAACGGGAATGGGAACGGGAACGGGGAGGGTGAGGCAGGGACTGTCCTGCACCGTCCTCCTGCGGGAACGGGAGCGGGAATGGGAATGGGAATGGGAATGGTGAGGAGGGTGAGGCAGGGACTGTCCTGCACCAGGGACTGTCCTGCACCAAGGACTGTCCTGCACCGTCCTCCTGCGGGAACGGGAATGGGAACGGGGAGGGTGAGGAGGGTGAGGCAGGGACTGTCCTGCACCAGGGACTGTCTGTCCTGCACCATCCTCCTGCGGGAACGGGAACGGGAATGGGAATGGGAACGGGAACGGGAATGGGAATGGTGAGGAGGGTGAGGCAGGGGCTGTCCTGCACCAGGGACTGTCCTGCACCAGGGACTGTCCTGCACCAGGGACTGTCTGTCCTGCATCAGGGACTGTCTGTCCTGCACCAGGGACTGTCCTGCACCAGGGACTGTCTGTCCTGCACCAGGGACTGTCTGTCCTGCACCATCCTCCTGTGGGAACGGGAACGGGAGCGGGAATGGGAACGGCACGGGGAGGGTGAGGAGGGTGAGGCAGAGACTGTCCTGCACCAGGGGCTGTCCTGTACTGTCCTCCTGGGGGAACAGGAACAGGAACAGGAATGGGAATGGGAACAGCATGGGGAGGGTCAGGAGGGTCAGAAGGGTGAGGCAGGGGCTGTCCTGCACCAAGGACTGTCCTGCACCATCCTCCTGTGGGAACAGGAATGGGAACCGGAATGGGAATGGCATGGGGAGGGTCAGGAGGGTGAGGCAGGGGCTGTCCTGCACCACAGGAACGGCACGGGGAGGGTGAGGCAGGGACTGTCCTGCACCAGGGACTGCCCTGCACCAGGGGCTGTCCTGCACCAGGGACTGCCCTGCACCAGGGACTGCCCTGCACCAGGGACTGCCCTGCTCCATCCTCCTGGCAGGAACAGCCCAGGGAAGGTGAGGCAGGGATGAGACAGAAGGTCCGTGCCGGGTGGGACCCCCCTCGCTCTCCCAAAGCCACACATCCGTGGAGTGACACCAGGAGAACCTCAGGGGTCCCCAGATGACACTCCAGGGAACCAGGGGAGGGTTTCAAGCCCTGGTGTGGACGCACATCCCACCTGGGAGAGGGTGTCCCACCAAACACGGCCTTCCTGGAACGGTTTGGGGTGGGAGGGACTTGGGGATCATCCATTCCCAACCCCCTGCCCTGGGCAGGGACATCTCCCACTATCCCAGGGTGCTCCAAGCCCCGTCCAGCCTGGCCTTGGACACCTCCCCGAGGTTCTCACCAGTAGTCAGGGTTCTCCATCTTCTCCAGGAACATGTCCAGCTCGTCCTTGTTCCGGATGGGTTTGTAGATCTTCTTGCCATCCAGGTTGTAGCCGATGTGTGGGAAGTCCTGGTACCACTCCATGGGGATGTTTCCCACCGTGTTACGGATGTCCTGGAGGGGAGCAGAGGGGAGAGGTGTCAGGGAGACCTTGGAGCCCCTCCCAGGGCATGAAGGGGCTCCAGGAGAGCTGGAGAGGGACTGGGGACAAGGGATGGAGGGACAGGACACAGGAAATGGCTTCCCAGGGTTAGATGGGATAGTGGGAAGGGATTATTCCCTGGGAGGGTGGTGAGATCCCGGCATGGGTTGCCCAGAGCAGCTGTGGCTGCCCCATCCCTGGAATTGCTCTGCCTGTGCCCTGTAGCTCCAAACCCCCCCAGTGGGAGCAGAGCAAACAGCTGGATGAACGGGAATGGTTCAGGAGCAGGGGGGGACAGGGGCTGGGGGCAGGGGCTGACCCTCGGGATGAGGAGAAAGGGACGTCTCTCCCCAGTAATGGGATCCATGTCCCACCTCAGCAGTTGGATCCTTGGATCCATGACCCCTCAACAGTGGGATCCACATCCCCTCAGCAGTGGGATCTACATCCCCATGTCAGTGGGATCCCCATCCCCTCAGCAGTGGGATCTACATCCCCTCAGCAGTGGAATCTACATCCCCTCAACAGCAGGATCCACATCCCCACAACAGTAGGATCCACATACCCACACCAGTGGGATCCACATCCCCTCAGCAATGGGATCCACATCCCCTCAACAGTGGGATCCACATCCTCACATCAGTGGGATCCACATCCCCCCATCAGTGGGATCTACATCCTCACATTAGTGGGATCCACATCCCCTCATCAATGGGATCCACATCCTCAGATCAGTGAGATCCACATCCCCGCATCAGCAGGATCCACATCCCGACATCAGTGGGATCCACATCCTCATGTCAGTGGGATCCACATCCCCACATCAGTGGGATCCACATCCCCACATCAGTGGGATCTACATCCCCTCATCAGTGGGATCTACATCCCCTCAGCAGTGGGATCCACATCTTCACATCAGCAGTGGGATCCACATCCCCTCATCAGTGGGATCCACATCCCCCCATCAGTGGGATCTACATCCTCACATCAGTGGGATCCACATCCCCAAAACAGCAGGATCCACATCCCCCCATCAGCGGGATCCCCCCCCCCCCCCGCCAGCGCAGAGCTGGGATCAATCCCTGCCGTGCCAGGATCAATCCCTGCCGTGCCAGGATCAATCCCTGCCGTGCCGGGATCAATCCCTGCCGTGCCAGGATCAATCCCTGCCGTGCCGGGATCCATCCCTGCCGTGCCAGGATCCATCCCTGCCGTGCCGGGATCAATCCCTGCCGTGCCAGGATCGATCCCTGCCGTGCCAGGATCCATCCCTGCCGTGCCAGGATCCATCCCTGCCGTGCCGGGATCCATCCCTGCCGTGCCGGGATCAATCCCTGCCGTGCCGGTATCGATCCCAGTCGTGCCGGGATCAATCCCTGCCGTGCCAGGATCAATCCCTGCCGTGCCGGGATCAATCCCTGCCGTGCCAGGATCAATCCCTGCCGTGCCGGGATCAATCCCAGCCATGCCAGGATCAGTCCCTGCCGTGCCAGGACCAATCCCTGCCGTGCCAGGATCAATCCCTGCCGTGCCGGGATCAATCCCTGCCCTGCCGGGATCCATCCCTACCGTGCCGGGATCAATCCCTGCCGGGATCAATCCCTGCTGTGCCAGGATCAATCACTGCCGTGCCAGGATCAATCCCTGCCCTGCCGGGATCAATCCCTGCCGTGCCGGGATCCATCCCTGCCGTGCCGGGATCAATCCCTGCCGTGCCGGGATCAATCCCTGCCGTGCCGCGTTTCCCGGGCAGCTCCCCCGGGCGGGTCCCGCTCCAGCGGCTCCCGCTCCAACAGCTCCCGCTCCAGTGGCTCCCGCTCCAGCGGGTCCCGCTCCAGCGGCTCCCGCAGCCCCCTCCCCGCAGCCCCCTCGCCGCCCCCGCGGTCCCAGCTCGCCCGGCGCTGCCGTCACTCAGCCGCGCGTCTGGAAGTTGTTCTTGGATGGGCCCTGGGCATTCCTAGACGCACATTCCTGGCAGCCGGAGAGCCCCGTAGGAAAGATTCTTCCCTTGAAAATATCCGGTCCACGTGGAGGGGAAAAGGGGACGGGGCAAGCGCGGCTCTCCCGCCCCCAGCCCGGCGTTCCCGGGGCGCTGGGGATCCCTGGGATCCCGGCACGGGGACACCTCCGGAGCCCCCCCCGAGGTAACCAAGCAGCCCTGGGGGGGGGGGTCTCTGTGCCCCCGGCAGTGCTTCCCACAGGAGTGGGATCCCAGAGGGTCCGGCACATCCCCGGGAACTCCGCGGAGTCGGGAATGTCATCCCAAATGTCATCCCAAGCACCCCCCGCTCTGCAGGGCTGTCAGCGGGGAGGGGGGATCTGAAGGTGGGGAGAGGCAGGATCCAAAGGGATCAGGAGAGCCTTGGAGCAGGGAACGGGAGTGAGTCCTCCCCACTCCACAGGCCAGTCCAGGTCCTAAAGCAGGGGATGGATCACAGCGAGGAATTCCAGGATTGGCCTCCCTGGGAGAAGGCTCCTACCCCAGGCTCTGCTGCCCTGCCAGGGCTGGGAAGTGATGCCCAAAGTGGGACATCCTGGAAGCTCTCTGGGAAGCAGGGGAAGCTGCAGAGTCAGGGGCTGGGAGGCTGCTCCAGCCCCAAATCCCTATTTCAGAATTCCCGAGCCAGCGCCGGGTCCGGAGCTCTGGCCCGACCCAGGGCTGAGGGTCACCGGCCCAGGGACCTGCTCCCCATCCCGGTGTGAGCCCGAGGAGCCCCGGAGGATCCAGACGGATGTGCCTCTGCCCAGGAAGGACAGCAGGGAGAGCGCCCGGGAACGGCAGCGGGATGGAAGGTGCTGGAGAAAAGCGGGATCATTAGCGGAGCTAAACGAAAGCAGATGCTCCGGGAGCCGGGGCTTCCAAAGCACACACGGAGAGCGCCCGGCCCGGCAAGGGGATGACAGTGGGCTGGATTTCGGAAGCTGCTGAGACACGGATTAACTGTGGGAGCACACGGGGAAGGTGCGGAATTCCGGCTGGGAGAGACAACCCCCCGCGCGGAGCTCCCGGGAGCGGAGACTTCCCAGCAAACGGCAATTCCCGCCTCCATCCAGGTTAAAGTGCTGCTCACCCACACCGGGCAAAGGCACGGAGAGGAGGGCACACATTCCCGCTGTGCCCGGGTTTGGGGTTGGGATAAGGAAGCCCCGAGCTGAGAGAACTCCCCAGAGCTCCAGAGCGGGGAGGGATCCACAGGTTTTCCCTGGAGCCGGCGTGAGTGTGGGATCTCGGCCCCACACCTCGGTGGCCTGGGATGCTGGGGGGATTCCAGGGCCCAGAGGAAGAGGAGGAGGCTGATGGTCATCACCAGGGCCAAATGAAGGGTGAGGAAGATGCTCCGAGGGCTGGAGCCCCTCTGCTCTGGAGCCAGGCTGGGAGAGCTGGGAATGTTCACCTGGAGAAGGGAAGGATCCAGGGAGACCTTGGAGTCCCTTCCAGGGCCTGAAGGGGCTCCAGGAGAGCTGGAGAGGGACTGGGGACAAGGGCTGGAGGGACAGCACCCAGGGAATGGCTTCCCAGGGTTAGGTGGGATAGTGGGAAGGGATTCCTGGTTGGGAGGGTGGGGAGGGGCTGGGATGGAATTCCCAGAGAAGCTGTGGCTGCCCCATCCCTGGGAGTGTCCAAGGCCAGGTCGGATGGGGCTCGGAGCAACCTGGGCGAGTGGAAGGTGTCCATGGCAACCCTGGCATGGCCAGCAGGACACAGGGACGGGGGACAGGACACAGGGACAGGACTGGGCTCAGCACACAAGACCCAAATTCCATCCCTGATACCTGGGCAGGGAACTCGAGCAAATCCAGGCGAGCCCTGGAGCTCGGGCGGCCCCTCAAGGGTTAATTCCTCCCTCTCTGCCCCATTAGCAGCCGCAGGAGCAGCAGCAGGAGCAGCAGCAGGATGGATTCCGTCATGCTGGGAAGGGGAGGGGGCTCTGGGGGCTCCCTGGCTGGGATTCATCCTGAGCAGGAGCCCCTGGCCCGGGCACGAAGTGTCCAGGAATCCCATGGGAACAGGGTCAGGGGAGGGACCAGGAATCTCACGGGAACAGGGTCAGGGGAGGGACATGGCCCCCAGTCCCCCCCCAGCACGGAGAGTCCTCTGGGAGCGCCCAGGGACACCCAGGGATCCATCCCACTGTCATTCCCCTGGGCCAACGTGCTGGTTTTGGGATGCAGGTACCGGCTTGGGGCCGGGAGCCCCGTGGAAAAGGACACGGTGGGGACACCGGGAATGTTGCGGGACCAACCTCCTCCCTCAGCTCCAGGGGCTCATCCTGCTCCTCGAGGGGGTGCAGGGACCCCCAGGAGCCCCCCCGGCAGTGCCGTGCCCACCCGGGCCATGCCGGGACGGTGCCAAGTGTGCCGAGCTGACCCGGGTGAGCCCCGGACCCCCGTGCCGAGCCCAGACCGGGATCGGGACACAGATTTAGGAGGAAAACAGCTCTGGGGCGAGATGAGACAAACGGAAAAGCGGGAGGAGCGGAAAGCCCCGGCGCAGACGGCGGAGTTGTTGGCAGGAGCTCGGCGGGACCCCCGCGGGCCCGGCCGAGCCCGGAAGAGTTAAATCCCCGCCGGAGGGTGAGCTCAGGTAGGCTGAGCCTGGGGCTCCCCTCGAGCCGGAGGAGGGGCCTGGCTGACCAGTGCCGCCTCACAAAACCCGGCTCCCCGCCGCTATAAAAGCCGGCTCTGCCAGGCTGGGCGCGCACCGTGCCCGTGCGCGCGGGGAGCGGGCGGGCCGGCCCCGAACCCCCCTCCCCGAGCCCGGCGGGGACCCCCCCGAGCCCCGCAGCGCCCAGGACACCCCCCGAACGGCCGGAGGAGAGCCCAGGCTCGCCCCAACCATGTCCTTCGCCATGCTGCGCTCGGCGCCCAGCCGCTACCTGTACCCCGAGATCAGCATGCTGTCCGAGGACGAGGAGAACGGCAGCGAGAGCTCGGGCTCGGACGAGAAGCCCTTCCACCTGGACGCCGAGGGCTACGCGCTGAAGGCGGGCAAGCGGCGCGGGGCCAAGAAGGCGGCGGCGGCGGCGCGGCTGTCGCGGGAGCCGCGGCAGAGGCACACGGCGAACGCGCGGGAGCGCGACCGCACCAACAGCGTCAACACCGCCTTCACCGCGCTGCGCACCCTCATCCCCACCGAGCCGGCCGACAGGAAGCTCTCCAAGATCGAGACCCTGCGCCTGGCCTCCAGCTACATCTCCCACCTGGGCAACGTGCTGCTGGTGGGCGAGGCGTGCGGCGACGGGCAGCCGTGCCACACCACGCCCGCCTTCTTCCCGCACGCCGGAGGAGGAGGTGGTGGAGGTGGAGGCGGCAGCCCCCCGGCGCGGGACCCCGACAGCTCCCAGCCCAAACAGATCTGCACTTTCTGCCTCAGCAACCAGAGGAAGCTGGTGAGTGGGGTGCTCGGGGGGGATGCGGGGAGGGTGCGGGACGTGTTGCCCAGGAATTGGGGGGTCCGGCAGTGCCGAAGCGCCGAGACGGGTCCGGTTTAAATGGCATCGCGCCGGGGTGAGCCGAGGGGGAGTGGGGTGACTGGGATAGAAAAGCAGCTCTGGTTGGAGCTGGAGAGACACCAGAGTCCAAAATCCTCACAGGGGACCCCCAGGCTTGGGGGTCTGGGAGTGCGAGGGGCACCGAGACAGCTCTGCTTTAAATGCACCACACCGGTGTGAGCCGAGGGGGAGTGGGGTGATTGGGATAGACGGGATGACTGGGACACAAAAGCAGCTCCGTCTGGAGCTGGAGAGACACCAGAGTCTGTCAGAGAGTGCAAAATCCACTCAGGGGACACCCGGGTGCCCCCAGATGTGGGAGCCCGGGAGTGCTGGGGCGCCCAGACAGCTCCAGTTTAAATGGCCCCAGGCTGGTGTGAGCCGAGGGGGAGCTGGGATGACTGGGATAGAAAAGCAGCTCCAGTTGGAGCTGGAGAGACACCAGAGTCTGTCAGCGAGTCCAAAATCCTCCCAGGCACGGGGGTCTGGCAGTGCCGGGGTGCCAAGACAGCTCTGCTTTAAATACCATCACAGTGGTGTGAGCGAGGGGGGGAGTGGGACGGCCGGGAGAGACGGGATGGCTGGGATAGAAAAGCAGCTCCAGTGGGAGCTGGAGAGACACCAGAACCTGTTGGCGAGTCCAAAATCCCCTCGGGGGATCCCCGGGTGTCCCCAGGAACGGGGGGGGGGGGTCTGGGAGTGCCGGGGCACGGAAACGGTTCCACTTTAAACAGCACCGGTGGTGTGAGCGAGGGGGAGACGGGATGGCTGGGACAGACAGACAGGATGGCTGGGACAGACGGGATGGCTGGGACAGACGGGATGACTGGGATAGAAAAGCAGCTCCGGTTGGAGCTGGAGAGACACCAGAGCCCGTCGGCGAGTCCAAAACCCGCTGTGGAAAATACGGTGCCTCCCCCGAGCACGTCCAGAGCTGCCGCCCGAAGCTGCTTCCAAATCCCCAAAAAAAAAGAGGCAAAGGGACGGCAGGAGGGAAGCCCCGCGAGGGGGAGAAACGGGACTGATTGAGGAGCTGGAAACCAGAGGCACAGGGAAAGTGAGAGTGTGGGAAGAGCCCGTGGCTCCCCTCCGGCAGGACCGGGCGGCAAACGGAGACGGGAGAGGGATTTGGGAGCTGGGCTGGTCGCAGCCAGGGCTCCCAGTATCCCAGTGCTGGGGCTCCCAGTATCCCAGTGCTGGGGCTCCCAGTATCCCGATGCTGGGGCTCCCAGTATCCCGATGCTGGGGCTCCCAGTATCCCAGTGCTGGGGCTCCCAGTATCCCAGTGCTGGGGCTCCCAACCCCCTGATCCTGGTGCTCCCAGTTCCCCAGCGCCTGGCTCCCTGCTCCTGGCTCCGACCCCGTGTTTTTTAGGGAATACTCTCCTCCCAGCCTCTGGCTGAGGCTGCTTCTGTCCCCACTGGCACCGTCCCCGTCCCAGTGGCTCTGCTGGGCAGGTAGAGCAGGACACACTGGGAAAATCCAGCGGGAATTTCCTCTTGGATCCAAACCCTAAAATCCAAAAGGCAGCGAGCAGGGACATCAGACCCCCTCGAGGGTCCCCTGGCAGGAGGGGGTTGCCCAGACCCACAGGTGAGAGCAGGAGAGCAGAGAGGGGGGGTCAGGGTGGCAGCCAGAGTGATCCCTGCCTGATCCATCCCTGCAGGATCATCCCAGTGATCCCTGCCTGCTCCATCCCCACGGGATCATCCCAGAGTGATCCCTGCCCGCTCCATCCCCCCAGGATCATCCCAGTGATCCCTGCCTGCTCCATCCCCCCAGGATCATCCCAGTGATCCCTGCCTGCTCCATCCCCACGGGATCATCCCAGAGTGATCCCTGCCTGCTCCATCCCCCCAGCATCATCCCAGAGTGATCCCTGCCTGCTCCATCCCCCCAGCATCATCCCAGAGTGATCCCTGCCTGCTCCATCCCCCCAGCATCATCCCAGAGTGATCCCTGCCTGCTCCATCCCCACGGGATCATCCCGGAGTGATCCCGGCCTGCTCCATCCCCACAGGATCATCCCAGAGTGATCCCTGCCTGCTCCATCCCCACAGGATCATCCTGGAGTGATCCCTGCCTGCTCCATCCCTGTGGGATCATCCCGGAGTGACCCCTGCCCGCTCCATCCCCACGGGATCATCCCGGAGTGATCCCTGCCCGCCCCATCCCCACAGGATCATCCCGGAGTGATCCCTGCCCGCTCCATCCCCACGGGATCATCCCGGAGTTATCCCTGCCTGCTCCATCCCCACAGGATCATCCCGGAGTGATCCCTGCCTGCTCCATCCCCACAGGATCATCCCAGAGTGATCCCTGCCCACTCCATCCCCACGGGATCATCCCGGAGTTATCCCTGCCCGCTCCATCGCCTCAGGCTCTGGCTGATCCCGGTTAACCCCGGCGAGGAGGGAAAGTCTTTGGGAGGGATTTGAGGCTCGTTAGGCAGAAGTGGTGACGGTAAAACCGGTCCCAGCAAAGTCTGACAGCGCCGGGACCCTGGGGGCAGGAAAAGCCGAGCCCTGTTAATCCCCCTGCACGTCCTTTCCAGGTCACAGAGCCCGGGGCGGGAGGGAACGGACTTGGGAGGGTTTTGTGCCTGACAAAAAGGGGGATACAGGGGCTCGTTCCACCCGGGAAGCAGGGACCGAGCACCTGCCCTGCACCAAACTCTTCCAGGGGGTGAGGGATCGTGGAATGGTTTGGGCTGGAAGGGAGTTTAAGGATCATCCTGTTCCACACCTCCCGCTGTCCCAGGTGGCTCCAAGCCCCGTCCAGCCTGGCCTTGGACCCTTCCAGGAATGGGGCGTCCCCTGGGAAATCCATTCCAGGGCCTCCCCACCCTCCCAGGGAAGGATTTCTTCCCAATATCCCATCTAACCCTGCCCTCTGGCAGTGGGAAGCCATTCCTGAAAGCGGGAGATGCAGGAAAAGAGGGGGAACGTAGGAAAAGAGGTGGGAGAAGTGCCCTCGTGCCTCAGCAAACCGCTCCGACCAGTACATCCCAGTTCAAAACCAGAAGCCACAGATGGGGCTGGACTGGAAAACTTCTCCACCTTCCAGTTACCAGTTTCCACGCTCCAAAGGCCGAGCATTCCCTTCCACTTTTGCCCCAAGTCCCGTGAATTCCCACTGCCGCTTTTACGTCAAATCCGATAAATTCCCTCCGGCGCCTTTGCACCAATTCCAATAAATCCCCGTCACTGCTTTTCTATCAG
The DNA here is from genome assembly GCF_036250125.1 of Pseudopipra pipra. Taxonomy (NCBI): domain Eukaryota; kingdom Metazoa; phylum Chordata; class Aves; order Passeriformes; family Pipridae; genus Pseudopipra; species Pseudopipra pipra. Next base: position 9,118 of record NW_026990689.1, on the reverse strand, counting down.
TTCCTGTAAACCCCCATCACCGGTTTTCCATCAATTCCAATGACTTCCCATCACCTTTTGTGCCTCATTCCCAGTACAGGCTCCCGTGCAGGAGCAAATCCCGGGACGGGCACGGCCGTGCCGAGGAGGGCGGGAGGGACAATCCCTGCAGAACTCCCAGGCCAAGACGGGCCACGTCCCTTCCTGCAGGACTAAACCTCCCTGGGATCAGATCCACGGGGACAGGACACTCTGGCCTGGCTGAGGAATAAGCTGTGGGAACAGCACTGGGAATTAGGGATGGGACAGACGGTGCCTCGGCCCGTGCCGGAGGTTTTCCAGCTGGATCCGCACTCATTGGGGTTTATTGTGTGTTAAAGGAACAAAATCCCTTTGATCAGGAGGGAGAGGGAGAGGGAGAGAGAGAGGGAGAGGGAGAGGAAGAAGAGAGGGAGAGGCAGAGGTGGAAGGAGAGGGAGAAGGAAAGGGAGAAGAGGAAGGAGCTTGGCCATGCTGGAATATGAACGGTCGGGAAGAGCGGCGGGTTCCAGCCCATCCATCCCCATCCCACAGCTCCGGGATGGGACCCCTGCTCTGCTGGGAGGGGTCCCTGCCCACGGCAAGGAATGGGACTGGAGGGGCTCTGAGGTCCCTCCCAACCCAGACCACCCGACGATTCCACGGCAGTTCCACCGCTGTTGGTGCCAGATGTGCCGGGAGGCTCCTCCCGGGAGCAGGAGACACCCCGGGCTGGGGGTGACAGCTCCCTAAAAACCTCAAACTGCCCCAGAAACCCCCTCCTGCCCCAAAAACATGCTGTGGCTGCTGCTGGGACTGCCCAGCTCTGTCCATGCCGGACACACCATGTTCATCCCAAGCCCTGTCTGTCCATCCCAAACCCTGTCTGTCCATGCAGGACACACCATGTTCATCCCAAGCCCTGTCTGTCCATCCCAAGCTCTGTCTGTCCATGCTGGACACACCATGTCCATCTCAAACCTTGTCTGTCCATCCCAAATCCTACCTGTCCGTGCTGGACACACCAAGTCTGTCCCAAATCCTGTCTGTCCCTCCCAAATCCTACCTGTCCATGCTGGATGCACCATGTCCATCCCAACCCCTGTCTGTCCATCCCAAACCCTATCTGTCCATCCCAACCTCTGCCTGTCCATCCCAACCCCTTTCTGTCCATCCCAACCCGTCTGTCCCTCCCAACCCCTGTCTGTCCATCCCAACCCCTGCCTGTCCATCCCAAACCCTGCCTGCTCGTGTCAGGACGGAGCTTGGGAGGGATGTTTGGAGGGGGATCCGAGGGACACCCCGAGGGACAGCGAGGAGGGCGGGGAACCCTTCCCAGAGGGACCTTCCCCTCATCCCAGTTCTGCTGGATCAGCAGAAGGGGCTTCCCAGCTGGATCCTGGTGAGTCACCTCCCCTCACAGCCAGCACCCACAGCCTCATCCCGGGACTTTCCCACCGTCTCCCTGGGAAGGTCCTGCCCCAAAATGACTCATGGAGGAGCCCGGGAAAGGCTGAGCTCTGCCGGGGGGGCTGGGCCAGATCCCGGACGGAATCCAAGGGTTAAAAACCTCCGTGGGGAGAAGACTCTGGGGCTGTGCCTGGCTGGGATAGGAGCAGCATTCCCACTGGGAACCAGTGGCTGTGTGGGCTGGGGGAGCTGCTGGGAGCAGTCTCAGCTCAGGGGTTCCCCCCTGTCTGTACTGGGGGGACCTGGGCCTCTTTAAATGCCCCCCAAAAAAATCCAAATCCACCCAAATCCTCCCCAGAACCCCCCCCCCGGGAAGGACTGAGGGGACACAGGACTTGGGGACACAGGGGGGGTCATTGGGGTGGCACCAGGGAAGTGACAGGGAAGTGTCCAGCACTGGCCACTCCGTGCCCTGGAGCTGACAGCGAACTGGGAAGGGGTCACTGGGACCCCCGGGAGCCAACTGGTGTCACCAGGGCTGCCCTGTCCCCTCTCCCTTCCCAAGGGCACAGGGAATGCAGCCTGAGCTGGAATTGGAGCCTGGAGCCACAGAGCCCCCCCAGCCCAGGGGGGGTTGGAGGCAGCTGGGACCCCCCCGAGGGTGGGCCGGGGTCGGGGCACAGATGGGGAGGCTGGAAATGATCCCTGGGTGTTCCCAGATCCCTGCTCATCCTGGGAGGACAGGGAGGCTGGAAATGATCCCTGGGTGTTCCCAGATCCCTGCCCATCCCGGGGGGAGGCTGGAAATGATCCCTGGGTGTTCCCAGATCCCTGCCCATCCCGGGGGGACGGGGAGGCTGGAAATGATCCCTGGGTGTTCCCAGATCCCTGCCCATCCTGGGGGGACGGGGAGGCTGGAAGTGATCCCTGGGTGCTCCCAGATCCCTGCTCATCCTGGGGGGAGGCTGGAAATGATCCCTGGGTGTTCCCAGATCCCTGCCCATCTCAGGAGGACAGGGAGGCTGGAAATGATCCCTGGGTGTTCCCAGATCCCTGCTCATCCCGGGGGGAGGCTGGAAATGATCCCTGGGTGTTCCCAGATCCCTGCTCATCCCGGGGGGAGGCTGGAAATGATCCCTGGATGTTCCCAGATCCCTGCCCATCCCGGGGGGACAGGGAGGCTGGAAATGATCCCTGGGTGTTCCCAGATCCCTGCCCATCCCGGGGGGAGGCTGGAAATGATCCCTGGGTGTTCCCAGATCCCTGCTCATCCCGGGGGGAGGCTGGAAATGATCCCTGGGTGTTCCCAGATCCCTGCTCATCCCCTGGGGAAGGCGCTGATCTGAGAGCAGGGGGATCGGGATATGGAGGGATGTTGGGATCTGGAGGGGTATCAGGATCCAGAGGGGCACTGGGATCCAGAGGGGCACTGGGATCTGGAGGGGCACTGGGATCCAAAGGGGCACTGGGATCCAAAGGGGCACTGGGATCCAGAGGGGCACTGGGATCCAGAGGGGTATCAGGATCCAGAGGGGCACTGGGATCCAGAGGGGCACTGGGATCCAAAGGGGTATCGGGATCCAGAGGGGCACTGGGATCCAGAGGGGCACTGGGATCTGGAGGGGCACTGGGATCCAGAGGAGTATCAGGATCCAGAGGGGCACTGGGATCCAGAGGGGTCTCGGGACCCACACAGAGGAGCCGCAGTGGTGCCACCAGGGATTGGAGATTCCCAGCTCTGTGCCAGGGGCTGGAGCAGCTCCGGGTCCCACTCCCACCCTGGAGGGCAGAGCCAGCAGGGAGGGCACATCCCCCCTGCTCCCCAGCCTGCTGTTCCCAAAGGATTCCTGATCCTCGGGAGGAATGTCCCGGGACACCGCAGGAGCCCAGTGGAAAATGTTCCCAGAGCACATCCCAAAGCACTCCAGCTCCAGGGAAGGGAGGGGGATGGATAAATGCCACGGGCACAGGGTGGGAGCGGAGCCAGGGAGCACCAGGGGCTTTTCCTGCGGGGCTGGGACAGGACTTTGGGAAGGGGTGGATTCCAAACAGAGGGAGCCGTGTCGGGATAACAGCGGCCGGATCAGGGGGAGAGGAGGGAGAGGAGGAGTGGGATGGTGGGATGGTGGGTTCGCTCCTGCCCCCACCTGCCCCCTGGATTTGGGAGGAAACCTCGGGCAGCTTCTGCTCCGGCGGCACCGAGCGCCGAGCCCGGCACTGGGAACTCCACCCGGAGCACAGGGAGAGCCATCCCGGCTCCAGGGGCTGGCAGTGCCCATCCCGAGGGGGCTGGAGGCTCTGGAGCTGCTGGGCACCCGGAGCCACCTGTGCTTGGAGCAGCTTTCCCAGGAAAGCATCCGGGATCAGCCCCCCCTGCCCCCAGAGCCGAGCCCTTCCCGAGCCACCGGCACAGCATGGAGAGATTCCGTGTGCTTCCCACATCCCAGAGACTCCGTGTGCTTTCCACATCCCAGAGACTCCGTGTGCTTCCCACATCCCAGAGATTCCGTGTGCTTCCCACATCCCAGAGACTCCGTGTGCTTCCCACATCCCAGAGCGAGGCACTTCATGTCTTTCCCACATCCCAGAGATTCCATGTCCTTCCCATATCCAGAGCTGGACACTCCATGTCCTTCCCTTTGTCCCAGAGCTGGACACTCCATGTCCTTCCCACATCCCAGAGACTCCTTATCCTTCCCACATCTCAGAGATTCCATGTGCTTCCCACATCCCAGGGACTCCGTGTTCTCCCCACATCCCAGAGCTGGACACTCCATGTCCTTCCCCTTGTCCCAGAGCTGGAGACTCCTTGTCCTTCCCACATCCCAGAGACTACATGTCCTCCCCACATCCCAGAGATGGACACTCCATGTCCTCCCCACATCCCAGAGATGGACACTCCATGTCCTCCCCACATCCCAGAGCTGGACACTCCATGTCCTCCCCCCATCCCAGAGCTGGACACTCCACATCCCCCCATCCCAGAGCTGGACACTCCACGTCCCCCCATCCCAGAGCTGGACACTCCACATCCCCCCACCCCAGAGCTGGACACTCCATGTCCTCCCCCCATCCCAGAGATGGACACTCCATGTCCTCCCCACATCCCAGAGCTGGACACTCCATGTCCCCCCATCCCAGAACTGGACACTCCATGTCCCCCCATCCCAGAACTGGACACTCCATGTGCTCCCCACATCCCAGAACTGGACACTCCATGTCCTCCCCCCATCCCAGAGCTGGACACTCCACGTCCCCCCATCCCAGAGCTGGACACTCCATGTCCTCCCCCCATCCCAGAGCTGGACACTCCATGTCCCCACATCCCAGAGCTGGACACTCCATGTCCTCCCCACATCCCAGAGATGGACACTCCATGTCCTCCCCCCCATCCCAGAGCTGGACACTCCACGTCCCCCCATCCCAGAACTGGACACTCCACATCCCCCCCATCCCAGAGCTGGACACTCCATGTCCTCCCCCCATCCCAGAACTGGACACTCCATGTCCCCCCATCCCAGAGCTGGACACTCCACGTCCCCCCATCCCAGAGCTGGACACTCCATGTCCCCCCATCCCAGAACTGGACACTCCATGTCCTTCCTACATCCCAGAGCTGGACACTCCATGTCCTTCCAACATCCCAGAGCTGGACACTCCATGTCCCCCCATCCCAGAACTGGACACTCCATGTCCTTCCTACATCCCAGAGCTGGACACTCCATGTCCTTCCAACATCCCAGAGCTGGACACTCCATGTCCCACATCCCAGAACTGGACACTCCATGTCCTCCTCCCACCCCAGAGCTGGACACTCCACGTCCCCCCATCCCAGAACTGGACACTCCACATCCCCCCACCCCAGAGCTGGACACTCCACATCCCCCACCCCAGAGCAGGGTCCCCAGGCCGTGGCACAGCCCAGGCCCATCATTCCCCGCCGGAGGCCAATCCCACCCGCAGGTTTCGTGCGGAAAGCTCCGGGATTTGGGCCGGGATGAGCCCGGGCCGCAGGGCCGGTGCCGGGAGCAGAGGCTCCGCGCGACCCCCGGGGCCGGGAGCGGGCAGGAGGAGCCCGGGGGGTGCCTCAACCACCCCCCCCCCCTTCCTCCCTCCCCCCGGAATCCCGGGATGTGCCGTCCACAGCCTGTAATTTACTGTTCCTGCTGCACTTAATGGCAGCGGAAAGGCAAGGTGATAGGGGAAAAAATATGAGGCGGGATTTTCCGAATCCCCATTTCCTCTCCAGACAGCACGAGAACTCCTGGGGTCCGAACATCTGGGAAATTTAATTTTCCCCGTTTCGGAGCTGAACTCCCCCCTCCCCTCCCCTCCCCTCCCTCCCTCCCCCCCAGCCCCGGTAACAAAGGAGGAGGCAGAGCAGGGGCCGCACGTGCAGCCAGGGGGGAGAGCCCGGGATGTGCCGGGAGCCGGGATTGTCACCCCACCGGGGGCCGGGGGGGCCGGGAGGGAGCCGGGATGGAGCCGGGACAGCCACGGAGCCCGGAGGGATGGGAATGGGGAGGAGGTGCTACTGGTGGTACTGGTGCTACTGGTGGTGCTGCTGGTGGTGGTACTGGTGCTACTGGTGGTTGTATTGATGCTGCTGGTGGTGGTACTGGTGCTACTGGTGGTGGTATTGGTGCTGCTGGTGGTGGTAATGTTGCCACTGGTGGTGGTACTGGTGCTGCTGGTGGTGCTGGTGGTGCTGCTGGTGATGGTAATGGTGTTGCTGGTGGTGGTACCGGTGGTGCTGGTGGTGGTAATGGTGCCACTGGTGGTGGTAATGGTGGTGCTGCTGGTGGTATTGGTGCTGCTGGTGGTGGTAATGGTGCCACTGGTGGTGGTAATGGTGGTGCTGCTGGTGGTACTGGTGCTGCTGGTGGTGGTAATGGTGGTGCTGCTGGTGGTAATGGTGCTGCTGCTGGTGGTATTGGTGCTGCTGGTGGTGGTAATGTTGCCACTGCTGGTGGTACTGGTGCTACTGGTGGTGGTAATGGTGCCACTGCTGTTGGTACTGGTGCTACTGCTGGTGGTAATGGTGCCACTGCTGGTGGTACTGGTGCTGCTGGTGGTGGTAATGTTGCCACTGCTGGTGGTACTGGTGCTACTGCTGGTGGTAATGGTGCCACTGGTGGTGGTACTGGTGTTGCTGGTGGTGGTAATGTTGCCACTGGTGGTGGTACTGGTGCTACTGGTGGTGCTGCTGGTGCTGCTGGTGGTGGTAATGGTTTTGCTGGTGGTGGTACTGGTGGTGCTGGTGGTGGTACTGGTGCTGCTGGTGGTGGTAATGGTGCCACTGCTGGTGGTAATGGTGCTACTGGTGGTGGTATTGGTGCTGCTGGTGCTGCTGCTGCTGTGCTGCTAGTGATGGTAATGGTGTTGCTGGTGGTGGTACTGGTGGTGCTGGTGGTGGTATTGGTGCTGCTGGTGGTGCTGCTGGTGCTGCTGGTGGTGGTAATGGTGTTGCTGGTGGTGGTACTGGTGGTGCTGGTGGTGGTACTGGTGGTGCTGGTGGTGGTAATGGTGCCACTGGTGGTGGTAATGGTGGTGCTGCTGGTGGTACTGGTGGTGCTGGTGGTGGTAATGGTGCCACTGGTGGTGGTAATGTTGCCACTGGTGGTGGTACTGGTGCTGCTGGTGATGCTGGTGGATTTAGGGATGGCAATACTGGTGTTGCTGGTGGTAGTAATGGTGCTGCTGGTGGTGGCAATGGTGCTACTGGTCATGCTGGTGGGTTTAGGGATGGTGCTACTGGTAGTGCTGGTGGTGGTAATGGTGCTACTGGTCATGCTGGTGGGTTTAGGGATGGCGATACTGGTGGGGTGGTGGTGGTGCTGGTGGTGGTACTGGTGCTACTGGTGGTGCTACTGGTGGTGGTAATGGTGCTACTGGTGGTGCTGGTGGGTTTAGGGACAGCGATACTGGTGGTGCTGGTGGTGGTAATGGTGCTACTGGTGGTGCTGGTGGGTTTGGGGACAGCGATACTGGTGGTGCTGGTGGTGGTAATGGTGCTACTGGTGGTACTGGTGGTGGCAGGGATGGTGACAGTGGCGGTACTGGTGGTACTGGTGGTGGCAGGGATGGCCATGATGGTACTGGTGGCACTGGTGGCAGCAGTGGTGTTATGGGAGCAGCAGTGATGGTGGCAGTGGTGACAGTGATGGTGGCAGTGGTGATAGTGATGGTGGCTGTGGTGACAGTGATGGTGGCAGTGGTGGTACTGGTGGTGGCAGTGGTGTTATGGGAGCAGCAGCAGAGTGTTATGGTGGCCGTGGTGACAGTGACAGTGGCCATGGTGACAGTGACAGTGGCTGTGGTGACAGTGACAGTGGCCATGGTGACAGTGATGGTGGCCATGGTGACAGTGATGGTGGCCATGGTGACAGTGACAGTGGCCATGGTGACAGTGACGGTGGCCATGGTGACAGTGATGTGGCCGTGGTGACAGTGACGGTGGCCATGGTGACAGTGACGGTGGCCGTGGTGACAGTGACAGTGGCCGTGGTGACAGTGACGGTGGCCGTGGTGACAGTGATGGTGGCCATGGTGACAGTGACGGTGGCCATGGTGACAGTGATGGTGGCCATGGTGACAGTGATGGTGGCCGTGGTGACAGTGACTGTAGTCGTGGTGACAGTGACTGTGGTCGTGGTGACAGTGACAGTGGCCATGGTGACAGTGATGGTGGCCGTGGTGACAGTGATGGTGGCCATGGTGACAGTGACAGTGGCTGTGGTGACAGTGACGGTGGCCATGGTGACAGTGACAGTGGCCATGGTGACAGTGACAGTGGGTGGCGGGTGACGGTGACAGCGGCGGTGGCAGTGCTGGTGACAACACCGGGGGTCTTTCCTGGTGCCCGGGCGGACACCACGGTGGCACAGGACGGGTCCCCACGGGTCACAGGGGGGGCAACCAGCCGGGACAGGGACCTCCCTCCTTCCCAAGGGCTCAGCAGAGCAGGAATTTGGGCTTGGGAAACAGGAAAAGTGATCGCGGCGCAGGGAGGGAAGTGCCACGTGTCCCCCGGGAGCACGGGCGGCACAGGGAATTCCCCGAGGGAATTCTCCGGCGGGAGCACGGATCTGGGACAGCTCCCGCTCCCGCTGAGCCCTCCCGACCCCGGGAGACACGGGGAGAGGTGACGGTGACAGCCGGGGGAGCCGCCCCGAGGCTCCGGGAGCGGAGCTGCCGCTGGAGCAGCCCCGGAGCGGGAGCTCCGGTCGATCCCGGGAGATGGATCCCGGGAGCTGCATCCGGGAGCTGCATCCCGGGAGCTGCCCCGGCTCCCCCCACCCTGCCAGGGGTGTCTGTCTGACCGGCCTTTCCCTCCCCGCAGAGCAAAGACCGCGACAGGAAGACGGCGATCCGGAGCTAAAGCATCGTCCCGGCGGGAAGGGCCGAGGAGCGGCGGGACAAGGACAGGGAAACAGCCACACGCACACTCGGACCCGCGGCCACCGGAGCTCCCGCCCGCTCCTCCCCCGCGAAAAGGACTCATCCCGGGGCTCCCCGGACACGGCCCCCGGCCCCCAGGAGGTGGACACGCACCCGCGGGGCCGGCAGGGCTCGGAGGGCCACGCCGGGACAGCGCCGGACACGCGTGGACACTCCACGGCGGCACAGGGAATTCTGCCCGGAGAGCCAAAGGGACATGGGACTGCTGCCCGAGACACAGGGACATGGGACTGCAGCCTGGAGAGCCAGA